>NC_137009.1:37733152-37963152 GCF_032717465.1 Coenobita brevimanus
CTCCTCCCTCCCTCCCTGTCTCTGTTCTTCCTTCCCTTCATTCTCTCCAAACAGCATGATAGGAAGAAGAATAATATACAAAAAACGTCAGATTAGTGTAAGGGTTAATATTGTAACATTTATTCCAATTTCTGTTCGTCTCCTTTATTTGCCAGATATTTTTGCTCTCCTGTAACTTACTTCTCATAGTTCAGTGCCAGATTGAGACACTGTGCTGGCTCTGCGTCCTCTCCCTACCACTTCTTTGTGACTAGCATCATATTCTATTGTTAAGTTCTTGTTACAGCTTAACATTCAAGATACACATGCTGTTTTAAGCCAAGTAAATTAGCAGAGTGTGTGTTTGTAAGTGGGCAAAATGTGATAAGTGGGCAGAGTATGTGTTTGTAAGTGGACAGAGTATGTGTTTGTAAGTGGGCAGAGTATGTGTTAAGTGGACAGAGTATGTGTTTGTAAGTGGGCAGAGTATGTGTTTGTAAGTGGGCAGAGTATGTGTTTATAAGTGGGCGGAGTATGTGTTTGTAAGTGGACAGAGTATGTGTTTGTAAGTGGACAGAGTATGTGTTTGTAAGTGGGCGGAGTATGTGTTTGTAAGTGGGCGGAGTATGTGTTTGTAAGTGGACAGAGTATGTGTTTGTAAGTGGACAGAGTATGTGTTTGTAAGTGGGCGGAGTATGTGTTTGTAAGTGGGTGGAGTATGTGTTTGTAAGTGGGTGGAGTATGTGTTTGTAAGTGGGCAGAGTATGTGTTTGTAAGTGGGCGGAGTATGTGTTTGTAAGTGGGTGGAGTATGTGTTTGTAAGTGGGTGGAGTATGTGTTTGTAAGTGGACAGAGTATGTGTTTGTAAGTGGGTGGAGTATGTGTTTGTAAGTGGGCAGAGTATGTGTTTGTAAGTGGGCGGAGTATGTGTTTGTAAGTGGACAGAGTATGTGTTTGTAAGTGGGTGGAGTATGTGTTTGTAAGTGGACAGAGTATGTGTTTGTAAGTGGGCGGAGTATGTGTTTGTAAGTGGACAGAGTATGTGTTTGTAAGTGGGTGGAGTATGTGTTTGTAAGTGGGTGGAGTATGTGTTTGTAAGTGGGTGGAGTATGTGTTTTTATTACAACAGAGCAAAAGACATAAACAGAGAGACGTTGTGTGTGTGTGTGTGTGTGTGTAAGAGAGAGAGAGAGAGAATCCACAAATACACTAACAAACACAATGCTAGCAAACAACACAAAGCAACCACCATACAACAGTAGCCATAATAACGCAATAACATTAACAGAAGAACATTAAATAACACACTTACAGGAAGAGGAAACACACACGAAAAAAAAAAAGAACTAAAAATAACAAACGACTCCTGCAATGACAAGAAAAATTCGCAACTACAACAAAAACATTCACAGTAGCATTGATCCCTGTCTTTCTCTCTGTCTCTCCACACACACACACACACACACACACACACACACACACACACACACACACACACACACACACACACACACACACACACACGTCACTGGAAAAGAGAAAATAGACATAAATGAGTATATAACCTATGGTGAAAACATCAAGAGGATACTTTTTTTTTTTTTTTTTTTTTATGCGAGGAAGAAGGAACCAAAGGCCATGAGCCCGCAGTAACAGTTCCCTCCAAGAGAAAAACAAAATACAATAGAGAGCCAAATTCAAGATCCGATCATTTTGAGATGCCTGGACACACTGCGTTTGAAAGACTGGAGATCTTTCAAACGCAGTGTGATAAAGACATAAGGAAATTCATTTTACCAAATAGGGCAATTGATCAGTGGAATGCATACCGAATGAAATAGTATGTGCCAAAACAATTCACAAATTTAAGGATATGTACGATAAATATGGTTTAAGACACGGGACAGTACCAGCTTGACTCATTCTTGTAAAGATACAATTAGTTAAGAGCAATTAGGTAAACACACACACACACACACACACACCTGGCTATTTATCCATCTGTCTGTCTGTCTGTGTACTTATTCCATGCCAGTGTGTGAACAGGTACAACAGAACAAGAACCAAGACAAAGACCACTGCAAAACAACCCACTAACAAACAAAAACAACACCTACAACAACATCCAAGTTTTCTTTCTGTTTAGTTTCATATTTCATGCCAGTGTGTGGATTAAAACAGCCACACACACACACACACACACACACACACACACACACACACACACACACACACACACACACACACACACACACACACACACACACACACACACACAAACAATGACAAAAACAGCACTGGATTGTATTTTAGGTAGCATGTACTTTCTTTTGTATTCCCAACATTTGATTGAATTTAAGTGGAGTTTACAAATGAGGAAGTGAAGGAGCGTTGTGGTGTGGTTGTGATAGAAACCGTTAGGAGAAATACATTGAGGTGGTTTGGCTATGTGGAGAAGATGGAGAGCGAGACTAAGAGGAGAGTGTGTGTGAGTGAGGTGGAAGGGGAAAGAGGGAGGGGGAGGCCAAGGATGAGATGGAGTGGAGAGATGTATGAGAGAGGGGGTTGTGAAATGACAGGGGACAGGGCGACATGGAGGCGATTGGTTTATGGCCACCCCTTACGGGATTAAGGCTTCTGGCAATAGATAGATAGATAGGTTACCTTCCTTTGCATTCTCAGCTTGTATCCTTAACACTATGGGTATCTATAACAAACCACAAACAACCTCTAACCTCCGTTTTTCCCAACAGGCGCCTACTCGTGTCTCCGCGTGGACCTGCTGTTCAAGCGAGAGTTTTCCTACTACTTGCTGACCATCTACATCCCCTGCTGCATGTTGGTGATAGTGTCGTGGGTGTCCTTCTGGCTGGATCAGAATGCAGTGCCGGCTCGTGTCTCGCTGGGGGTCACCACACTGCTCACCATGGCCACACAGACATCAGGCATTAACCAGTCACTACCACCCGTCTCCTACACTAAGGTTGGTCTGGAGGGACGATATGCAGCCATGGTACAGTAATTGGTACTATCCTCTTGCTGGCTGGTTTCCTGTAGTAAAACACTTTAATCGATACATGTTTGGTCACACGGACTTCAGGCATCGAGCAGTCACTCTCCTCAGTCTTTTATACTAGGGTTGGTCGAGGTAGCTGGTTTTCTACAGATTGTTTTGATCTGGCAAAAGAAATATTGTCTCTGATGCCTTAAAAAAACAGTTCTTCATATTTCATGTTAACCAGTTTTTCACAGTAATATCCTCCTACCTTCACCAGTGCTTGCAGTAACTTAATATTTCACTCTTTCTCTGTCTTTCACTGTGTTTGGTGTCTCCTTTCCTCTTGATTTGTCATTGATTTTTTTTTTTCCAAATCAGTCTCTGATTTTTTTTCTCTTGCAAAATCGCTTCACAGGTGGAGTGTGCTGAATCAAATCCGTGCATTCTTTAACCCCAAGTTTCTGATTTTGTACAGAGGCCTTATTTGCCCCTCTGTGAAATATGATACAGCGTTTATAACATGCGGGGCTCACACATACAGCACTTACAATCAGGTGGAGTCAGAGGCTTGTCTCAGCAGCACCACTCCTCTTACTGATTCCCTTCAGCATCTGCCTCTTCTTTGCTGTGTCGCATTTTTCTCTGTCTTTTTCTCCTTTGTTGCTTCTACTTTGGTCACTGCTCTTTGGTACTCTGCTTGCATCCTATTATGGCGGGCACACAGCACCTGTTTAGTTTTACACACACACACACACACACACACACACACACACACACACACACACACACACACACACACACACACACACACACACACACACACACACACACACACACACACACACACACACACACACACACACACACACACACACACACACACACACACACACACACACACACACACACACACACACACACACACACACACACACACACACACACACACACACACACACACACACACACACACACACACACACACACACACACACACACACACACACACACACACACACACACACACACACACACACACACACACACACACACACACACACACACACACACACACACACACACACACACACACACACACACACACACACACACACACACCCACACACACACACACACACACACACACACACACACACACACACACACACACACACACACACACACACACACACACACACACACACACACACACACACACACACACACTTCTCTTCAGTTCTTTGAAGTTAAATCTTATTGGTATTCTCATATTACATGTACACAGCTGGTTAACATTTCAACTGTCTGTCAGTCAGTACCACAGCCTGTCACAGCCAGCCTTTTAAAATGTAATGTGTCCAGGCATATCGAAGTGAAGGGTTCTTGATTTTGACTTTCTCTTGATTCAGCATTATATGGAAACCACAAAATATTTTCCAGGCTCTTTGTCGTTATTTTTTTTCCCATGAAATAAATATAGGATGCCTTCTTGCAGTTGTATCTTTTGGCTAATAACCAACTTTTTTGCAGGCCATTGATGTGTGGACGGGAGTGTGCCTGACCTTTGTGTTTGGTGCCCTGCTGGAGTTTGCCCTGGTCAACTATGCCTCACGCTCAGACATCCACCGTGAACAACTCAAGAAGCAACGCCGACAGTTTGACTTCGAGCACCACGCCTCCCTTGAGACGGACCACCTCGACGCAGATGGCCCTACCACCTTTGCCATGGTTAGTTCATTGAGTTTGTTTATACAGTACAGTTATTTAGGGGGTTATTGTAGATGGGGAACCCTTTAGTTTCCTTTATTTATGTATTTCTATAAGGGAGCAGGCGTTAGTGGTGACTGGGGGTTCTTCATCCTCTATCCCTCATAATGGTCCAGATTGCCTTAGACATGAGTTCTCTGTGAGCAAGTTTAGGCAATTGAAATTTTTGGATGCACTGATCGAGAAGAGAGGTAAATGAACAAAGAAAGTGGAGAGTAGAGTAGCACAGGAAAGAAACATGGCTGGTGCCGTGAAGACCTTGATGCAAAACGGAAGGCTAAGTTAAGTGAGGTGGCTGCAAGGTGATTAGAAGGCTAAGTTGAGGCAGCTGCAAGGTGATTACATGGTGGGAGTGTTAGTGCCCACATTAACATATGGGCATTAGACTCTGGTGTGGGATGAGAGCTAACACATGAGAGTGAGAGCAGTGGAGATGGGGTTATTGAGGAATGTGTATTTGTAGTGTGGAAAGCGGCTAGGGTAAGAAATAATGTGATTCGTGAAAGGTGTTCCGTTAGGAAACCTTTGGACAGTAGAGCTGAAGAATGCTTACTTGAAAGGTATAGTCATGCGGGGAGAAGATACATAAATAAGATGGTGAGTTCGAAGGTGGGAGGAGGTGTGGCAAGTCGGCAAGCCAAGAGGGTGAATTGATGTGGTAAATGCCCGTGTGAGAAAGAGAGGTATGGGGAGTGATGGAACTAGGGAACTGACAAGAGATCGAGCTGGTTGGAGGATTTGTGTGTGTGTGTGTGTGTGTGGAGGAGCACTTGACAAGGGTTTGGCATCCCCCTTGTAACTTGACAGTTGTTGAATTGACCGTCTGACAGGAACCTTTGTGTGGACGGTGTGCCAGTGAGGTGGAACTGGGATTTCTCTGACTTGAATAGGGAGTGAACGAGTGTGACTTATTTCATTGGGCATACTGTTGATTGGTTCTCCCACTGTCATTTTTTTTTTCTTTGATTTCTAGACCCTACTTCATCCCTCGTGTGGGTGAGGAAATGGGTTAGGATGAAGATAAAGAATTTCAGTATTGGTATGGGAATAAGTTAGTTGAATGGAGATAGTTTAAGCATACCGAGTTTTTAAAGTGTGGAGACATGTAGGAAAGTAACTTTATTAAAATTAGCAGTCGTGTTGTTATAGCCAGCAGATTTGAATTTCACAAGGATAGATTAATGACAGTTACTTATTGATACAGAAGTTTGTTCTTCAAGGTTTACAAGAACGTAGCCTGGTTCTTTAGAGTTATTATTATTTAATTATATGAAAATCTTTCTCATTACCATTCTTTATAATTTACATTCAGTGTATATTATTAAGACTGTTTTTATAATTTGTTTATTAATAGTGAATGAAGGTGTTTGTTATTGGTATTGTTAGTATGTTTTGTTGTCTTTATTGATACATCATTTATATTGTTTTTAATTGTTTTGTTTTCATTATTATTAGTGTTGATGCTGTATGGTTTTGTTTGGTGCTTTCTTGCAGTTTTTCCTATTTACATTTTTTTCGGTTTATATGAAATTTTTATTTATGGATCTATATGTTTTATGACTATTATTACTACAGGTATTATTATTATTATTATTATTATTATTATTATTATTACTGTTATTATTGTTGTTGTTGTCATATTTTAACATTATTATTATTGCCTGTACTTGTGCCATTATTGTTGTTGTTAGTGTTATAAATGTTTCGACATTTATATGTTAGTTTACTGTGATGGCTCTAGAGTCTTAGTGAATTCAAGAGATCAGTTTATATATAATTATGATAACATAGAGCACAGTATAGGTTAATTGCATGCGATAGTTGCTTGTCGCCACAGCTTTGCTTGCTTTGCTTTGCCATATCTTTTACCTTGCATGGTTCCACAAATCACCTGTTCCAGTTTAAGCACTTAGTTAAGAGGGGGGATATCCGAATTAAGTCCTTAGGCGACCATTGGAAAAACACGTATAGAGGTCCTAGATAGATGCGGGACCATATGTGGCTTTGCTAGAGTGAGACGTGTCGCATGTGAAAATCCTCAGGGTGTGACAAACTGGCTGGGCCACTCCTAGAGATGCTTCCCATCTTAAAATATGGGATAACATCTTGGTAATTTTATGGAGGATGTTTGTAATCGCTTCATTGAGAATGGTTCCTCCTGAGCTGAAGATAATTGTCTTAATAGGAATAAATTTACAAATGCAGATCTTACACTCTGCCTTATGATATATACCTCACGCTGCCACACTTCATACTGCCTTCCTCACTTTCACACCTTGTATCTTTTCACCTTCATTTGGCCCAAAAATTTTTTCCTTTTGCAGTTTGTTTCACGTAGCTTGGTGGCAAAATAAGTCATTACTATGAGCCTACATCTTTCTGCATCACTGCCTCTTGACTAACATCATATTCTAGTGATGTTAGGTGCCAGGTTAAAATAAAGTGAGTATAGCACCACACTCACTCCCCACACTGCCACATTTCACTCATTCAGAGGGCCAGTGAATTATTTTGAAGTGCACTTTAGATAAAAAAAAGTTCAACCATTATTATTAGTATTAAACTATGAATGGGTGATCTCATTAGTTCCATGGTCGTAAAATTAGCATCATCATATTTAATATCTTGGTTTTTCTTGCACCTTAGCATTATGAGTATATCCTGAGTGGTGGTGTGAATTTATAGAACACGTTTATCAATTCTCTTATTATCACCGACATATTCAGTAGCTTGTTATAATTTTACACAAGGTCGTGATGTGACGTTGACCATTTAGGATAATGAAGAGAGTGAACTAAGGAAGGACTATCTGTCTACCTATTGCCAGATGCCATAATCCTGTAAGGGGTGGCCGTTTGTCTTTAAATTAGTTGTTTTACCGGGAGGGTCACTAACCCACTGCCAGTCCACTTGTTGACACGTAGGGAACACATATGGCTTGGTTATATACTTACCACCCAGTGTTGTAAATGGTTTCCTGGCGTACAGGAAACCATTAGGCTTGTCAGTCACTGTAAAGCCACCTGAAAAGGAATGAAGAGTAGTAAAAAGTGACAGGAAAGATAGGAGAAACAGGATGAGAGGAGGACACAGAAAAAGAATGATAAAGGTGAAGGAAGAAGTAGGCAGCACTACGTCAAGTGAGTGGATGATGGCTCTCACTGACTACTTTCCACCATTATACAAGCAATTCGGGTACAGGGGTTGGGGGGGCAAGGCATGTGCACCATCCTTTAAAACGTACTGCTGTGCCTGTAATATGCTTCACCCTCAGACCTGCCAAGCTTCCTTCTGTTCCACTGTACACATCTATATACCTCCCCATCTACCTAGTTGCTTGCCTGCCACCCGCCACTCCTACCTGTATACCTTTTAAACCGACTGGCTCTCACCTGCTATTAATCCTGCCCATCTACCTGCCTGCCTTCCTGCTTGATTACGTGACTATCCTCCACCTGCCAACAGTCCTACCATTCTACCTGCTCACCTTCTTGCTTGCCTACCTGCCTGCCCTCCAACGCCTTTGCAATGTGTGGCTGTGTGTGCAGTGTGGCCGCGTGTGTTGACAGAAGCCTCTGATGGCCTCCGGGGATGGTCTCTCCCTGACCAAGGCGCGGCAGTGCGAGATCCACATGCACCCACAACCACGGCGACGGTGCTGTGGCTCCTGGTTGGCCAAGTTCCCCAGCCGCAGCAAGCGCATTGACGTCATCTCCCGCATCACATTCCCGCTGGTCTTTGCCCTCTTCAACGTGGTCTACTGGAGCACCTACCTGTTCCGGGAGGAGGAGGAGGCACCACCCCAACCCTAGACTGCAGCACGAGAGACGCCAAGAGAGAGTGAGAAAGAATGTTTGTGTGTGTGTGTGTGTGTGTGTGTGTGTTTTTGCAGCAGTTATCCTCTCTGATGTGGTTTATTGGAGTACACACCTTGTGCCACCATATCCTTAGACTGCCACAGAAGGAGAGAAAGAAAGAGTAAATGTGTGTGTTTGTGTATGTTTGTGTGTTGCCGCAGTCGCCATGACAGCCGCAGCAGGCCAGGCCGGGGCGGGGCAGGATGGGGTGCTAGTAGGGGTCGGCGCCCCCCACAACGCCCCCCGGCCCCTTTGGTCAAGCTAGCGCCAGGGGAAGCAGCCGGTCCCACGCTCACTGACCCTGACAGCCGTACTATTAACCCTAAGATTGCGAAAGGGAAGGCAAACCTCCAGTTTTGTATGAACATTTCTGGATTGTTTACGCTTAGAACATCCTATGTTTTGTAGTCAGCAGGAATACAGAGACCAGACATGTTCTGTTGGTCAGTTTCTGCTTTTAGGTATCCATCAGATTTGGTGATTTCCTCTTACCAATTGATGTCTCACACATTCTGTTAACATTTAATCTCAGTGAAGTCTGCTCACAAACGAAAATTCAATTATGTTGAAATCAGACCTAGGACAATACAGGACTTACTTGAGTTACATAGGACTCCATGCTTTGCTTGGCATAGTAGTGCGATATGTAAAAGCCAGTGAAGTTATTTTTTTTTTAAGTCTGATCTGGTATGGTTAAAGTTAGGTATTAAACTACCCTAACCTGTTCTCAATCCAGCAGAACCTGTAGAACTAATAGCTAATGTAACTCTAATTACTCTGCAAGGCATAACAACATGGCAGCCCACCAAAGCACCCTCTAAACAAAATACTGAAACAGGAACTTCTGCTGTTAATATTAATTTGTGAGCATGTTTCATAGAGAAGAAAAGTTGATGTGAGATGTATAGGTTGGCAAAACGGAAATCCCCAAATCTGATGGTTGGCTACAAGTAAAAAATGGGTTTCTGTTGTATTGATGGAAGGGAGATGAAGATATGGAACCTCCCCTCATGCAGTCAGTGGTGGTCTGCTATAATAACCCATGGCAGTTGATAGGCTTTAATCAGTTATGGCTGTGTATTATTGTCATGTACTTGAGAAATAATCATAAAACTGGGGGCTTGGTTCCTCCTTAACATTCTCAGTGTTAATACTATGGCTCTGTGTTCTCACCCACCATACCACACTAGGCTTAACCCCTTGAATCAAAGGACGTAATTCATTAGTTTATTTTTGCAGGTTCTAGATTGTTTTATTCAGAGGAAGATGGTGTTTAGGACCAAAAGGCACCAGTAATTAGATGTAGCCTTCATTAGCCCTTGAAATATGAGAGGTGCTTCCTAAGTTTAATAAAACTGTCAAAGGTAAAATAAGTTTAATGTCACCATATCCGAAAGGGTAAAATTAAACCCGTCAATTCAGCAACTTTCTCCCCTGATATCTGACAATTTTATTCGGCTTAGGAGTGTTCGCTTATAGGGATGGGACTAATGAGGGCTGTATCATACCCTCCCAGTTTGGTGTCACCCAAGCCGAATAATTATCCATGGGCGGCAGTGAATAAATTACAAAAGGATGCTACTAAAGAGAAGTATTGGTTAGTTAAGACACTGATCTAGGATTGAAATGCAAGCTCAAAATTTTTAATTGTTTTGTGTATTTACAAGGGGAAAATAATTCGTTTTTCCTGTTTATGCTTGGTGACCAGTGTTTATTGCCACACCGTCACGATTTTATTTCTCGGTCAGTTGGCCTGAAGCTTACTTTGCACTTACCTGGGCCTGGTATTAGTATCTCAAGGCACCTTCCTCAGATTTTTGTTTTAGGCCTGTAGAGCTATTTTATTGTACTGTACAAGAACTATTAAAAATGCACACAAACTCACCAAAAGATGGATATAAACGCCAGTCCTAATGAAGACACGTTTAACTCAGCTTCAAACGCCCAAATAATGTAAGGCAAATTTAATTTGAATGTGCCCTTTATTCTTTTACATAGAGTGTGTGTGAGATAAGACGGATCTTGTGTTCAGCCTGTATGTAAAGGGATACTATACCAGAAACAAGCTTTGAAAAACGTCATGCATTTGCTCACTAATGTAGCTCTCCACTTGATTTCGCTATTATTATTATTATTATTAAAGTAGGTATAGCCTTCTTTAACCCTTCCAGTATGGGGGTCTGGGGAACCGAACAAAGTCGTATATAGATCGCCAGAACTTAAGGTGGATAGTGTATAACCTTCCATAACCCCTTTGGGATGAGAAGCCATTATACATCTGCATAAAACCATAAACCATTTGCTGATATCCAGAATAATATGAAAGTTACGTCATTGGATTCAAGGAGTTAGTTCCATTGTGAATTAGGCCTCCCTTGGGTCCGCCAGTACTATCAACCCTCCCTGAACAGACCCCCTCCCCGTTGGTCCTCTGTGTGGGGAACTGTATTGCATCACCACCACCAACACCCAGTCCCCTCCTCACCACATGGTTCTCTCTCTCTCTCTCTCTCTCTCTCTCTCTCTCTCTCACCTATATCTATAATTGTGATACTGTGATTAATCCTACATGAGAGAAAGAGGGTGGGTACAATGTGGTTATAACAGACTTACTCTGATGGTGGTGGAGTCAGTCATAGAATTATATATCCATAAACTTTTAAACTGGAATGAATATTGAAAATGATAAGCGATTATTTGCGAGAAGTGGCAAAAATAAATCAAGTGAGAGCAAAGAATTCTGGTGCAGGAGGTTAAGATACAGAAAGGAAACTCATAAACAGCTGAAAACGTAAGACAGCCTGAATGAAAGACAGTGAAACAGGCCAGTGACGAAACATGAATGATACGTAATGAAATGGTAACACAGCTTCATTTCACCAGACTTCAGCCAGTATCATATTTTTTACGCTGTCCACTTTAACTTGGCCAAAAATAATGCCGTTTCCCATCTTAAATGCTTTGCTGTGGAGATAACACTAGAACACAGCGCTAGTTACGAAGAAGCGCAGTGGGGAGGACGCACAGCCATTGGATCGTCTTATTTGGAAATTGAGGCACAGGAAATAAGCTACAGAAAGACAAAAAACTCTTGGCAAGTTAGAGTGGACGAACAATGGTGAATGGAGTGAAACCAAGAAAACATTTTTGTGTAAGTACGAATGATGAAGAATATCCCTGGTAAGGAAAAATAATATATATCAACCCTAAAACTTTTCTGAAATTATATATATATATAAAAGAAATAAACTTATATATGTAAAAAAATAAAATATAAACTGCATATATTCTTATCCATGTGAAGACAATCTAGATAATGTTTTTACATAGATTTTTATGAGTGAATGGTGAATTATGAAAAATGGCGTGATCTTTTTTCCAATATATCAAAATGGGTGAAAATGCTTTAACTTTCTTTTTTCTTTGGATGAGTGAAAAACAAACATCATGAACAATATCCAAGTGTGAATGATGTGTGACTAACGTACATTCAGTGTTTGTACATTGAATTGTGAGTATTATACATTATTTATCATATCTTTCAGTTAATTGGTTGCCATAATATTTTACTGGGCATAATATATAGTGATTTTAAGCATAATGTGTTGAAGCGTGATTTGAATTTTTGAGTTCCATAATATGTATAGAATAAGGGTTTTTATTTATGTATTTCTATATTTATTTCCTCATATTGCACAACATATTAGTGTAGTTTTTCTGTGAAGCGATTTCGGCATAATAATTTAAAGATTTTTTTTATTACATCAGTGTTTATTTTGGAAGGTTGTGACATCACTGAGGTCAGAAACAATACGGATAACTGAAGGTTGGTGTAAGTGAAGTCAGAGCAGAGTAGTTTTCAAGGGTTGTGACATCAGTTTCAGAACCATAATGTATTGAATGGCTGTGACATCATGAAGTCATACTCAGTAGCAGTAGACTATAGACATTCAGGCAAGTACAGGAATCAGTCTGGCTTCAGGTCATGGCATTATAGGGGAAGTAATTTATGTACTTTAGGTTATGACATCATTAGAGGAAGATATTGATCAACTTTAGGTGGTGACATCATGGGAGGAAGTAATTATTCTGACTAATAATTGTGACAGCAGTTTGAAAAGTGTAAGTAACGTAAAGGCTGTGACATCATTAAGGTTATAACATATTTCAGGCTGACATCAGTGAAGTCAGGGCATAGTACAGTCTAGCTTCAAGTTGTGACTATCGATTTCAGAGATCCACCTATGACCTCGTTGACTGAGATTTCGTGATGTATCTTCCTCAGTTATTTGTCTATTGCTTCTTAATCACCTCCCTCATGTGACTGGTGCAAACTGTCGGTATTACGAAGACGTGAACATGCAGCAGAATATTAAGGTTTGGGGTACTAAATAGACTCCTGGTGGTGTGATTGTTGGAACGCATTATAGTCTAGGTCCCTTGGTTCAGGTACAAGAGATGACCAAAAGTTGTCATGTAGATACTGCTAGGAGTGTGGGTTAGTCTCCCTCCCCTAAATGTTCTGTATTAACGGTTACAAAATAAATCACTAAGGAAGATGTGCCACAAATACTGTGAAGTCAGGTGAAGGAACATTGAGTTGAAAGTACAGTAGTTACATCATTAGCATAAAGTAAGACAGTTGAAGTAATTAGTTATGACAAATGAAGTCAGGGCAAGCTACTCAGTATACTAAAAAATCTTCAGTATACTAAAAAATCTTGACATCAGTAATTATGTTACACTGAGCTCAGTTTTAAAATGATAAATTATGGATTGTATTTTGGGTGGCTTTTTTCATAGCACCTCTTCCTTAGCAATTTACTGTAGTCACCATACTGCACCTGAATATCCTCTTGTATTTTTATTGATGTAAATTATAGCTATATAGAAGTATACAAGAGAATGTTGAGGTGTAATATGCAAGCTAAACCGGTAAGGAAGAGGTGTTGTGAAGCCTTCTTTATTACCTTGAATATGAAGCTACTTCACACCATTAATGAAGTTGCAGCAATCAGCTCAGACTAGCCTCAAACTGCATCAGGAATTGTTATTAGAGAAACTGAAACTGAATTAACTCGTATGACCTCAGTGAAGTCAGATATTTGTATTAGGCCGCAGCATCCTCACCAAATGCTTGTTGGCACGGGAGGGGGTGGGTGGATGTGCGGCATCACTGGAGCCTGTGCAGGTGGCCCTGGTGGATGCATGTGGGTGTGGGTGAGGACTTCTATGGATGATTTATAATTCCTGTCTGCACCAGCAAGCATTTAGTCTGGACGTGGCCGTAGGTTATCGGAAATATTGGCATCATTGTTTATATTAGGGAAACAAAAATCAGAGTACCATTGGGTCCTCAATAATGTAATAAATCACATATTATAAGTGTTTGCTGATTTTTTTTTTATTGAATTTTTATTAATTATTTTAAGGATGACTATTGTAAGTAGTATTAGTCTGAGGACTAATTAAGTTGTTTTTCAGATGTAGATATAAAATTTGTAAAGGAAGAGTATGTACTATTAGTATTTGAAAGCGAAATCAAAGTTGTCTTAAGTTATTTACCTCTAGGAACCGTATTTAAAGTGGTTTTGGAGTTGTCGTAACACCACTTCTGAAGTGATTTACTCTGTACATTACACTTCAGTACACTTTTGTATGTTACTGATGTACACGATATTAATATTATATAAATAACATACTGTGGGATGTTCCAGTGTAATACGCAGAATGAATCACTTAGGAGTAGGTGCTAGGTAGGCTTCAGTGCCACTTGGAATACGCCCCTAGGTCCAATAATGCTTAGGTGACACTGTGCTAGTATATATATGGCGGTGGGTTTTTATGATGTACTGTATATATATTTCACGAAGCTCACAAGACCTTTATATAAATTGGTGTGAGGGTGTCTGTCTGTCTGTGTGTCTGATAAGGACCTCTTTGCTTTATACGACTCTGCTTAATGTGTATATACCGTACATTATTACTCGGCTTCTAATATAAACAAAGGGACATTCCTTCAGCTGTGCTTCTTATAGGGACAAAGTATATATATAATTGCTTTTATTTTTTGGTAGCTGATAATTTGAAGTTGGCTTATGAATGATTTTATGATATAATGGCATATTAATCTTGTACAGAAAATACATGTCATGATATTATAATGAGGAAGTATTTAATGATTTTTTTTTTGACACTTTGGCATACCAGTAGTGTGTTTATTTACTGTGATGTATAGCGCAGTAGTATGTTTAGTATATCCAAGCATTTAGTGTTTCTCCCATGTGTTTGTTGGTGGGATGTATTTTTATTGGTTCAGGAGCCTTTGTAACACCTTTTCCTCAGCGATTTATTTTGTTTGTTGCACCATAACATCTCATAATCTTATACAGTACTGAGATATAAACAAAATATAAAGTACGTGACTACCAGAGTGTAATGTGGAAAATTAATTGCTGAAGAGATTTCTGACATCACTTTCTTGGGAGTTTATTATCCCTATTACACCTTAACAACTATATTACTGATACGGAGTGTGTCAGTATTTAAAAACATGCAAATAAAATACACAAGTACTTGACTACCAGAGTATAATAATGCAGAATAAATAACTAAAAAGTGACCCACAAAGTGTAATTATTCAAAATGAATCGCTAAGAAAGGTGCTACGATATCCCTTACACCAACAAGAAATACTACCCATTATCAACAAACTCCAACATAAATACTACGCTTAACAGTACGTTTGTGGCTGGACCGTCAAACAAGGTAGGCGGTGAGGTAGCAGTCGAGTTTTGTATAGATTTACTTTTTGGCGGGAAATTTGAAGTGTTTAGCAGTACAGCGTGGTATGTTAATAGTGACCTCCTGTTTTGTGTGGTGTGGGGATGGTTGAGTCTGCCGGTGTTAGGAGAGTTACATTTTAATCTGTTTTGTGCCATGCAAGCTGTCAACATAAAAAAGAAGACATAATAAGCAGAGGGTTATGAGAAGGAGAAAATGATGCATGGATGACACGGAGGGGGTTATGGGAAGTGGAAAATAATGCCTGGTTGACACTGGTAATTCTGACTGAACCATCCCTGCAGCTCACAAAATTTGGCTGGTAATATCTAAGGACTACCCTGTATGTTGCTAGCTTCTTGATGTAGGATATTTTGTTACACCTCTTCCTTAGCGATTTATTTTCTTTATTACACCCTGATATCCTCTTGAATGGTACTGATGTAGCTCATATAGACTTTAAAAGGTATAAACAGCATACAGCATAATATGAAGGTGTAATAAGAAGAATAAATCACTATAGAACAGGTGTTGTAAAACCTCCAACTATACGCCAGCAAGATCAGGAGTCATTGTAAACGCGGACATTTATAAGGGTAATTTGAAATGCAATATCACGTTTAATAGTAGTGAATGATTCCATTTTAGCCATCATGGTGTGTGTATGTTACGGAGGGTAATGTTTATACAGTATATACATAAATACATACATACAGTTCTGGAATAGACAACTCCGTACCGTAGCATTTTCAGTAACAGTATTGGATGACTTGTAGAAGCTGCGCAGTGTTTCGTTACAATTTTGAAACGGTTTGACAAATTTACGTCGGTTATAGTTTGAAAAGCATAGGGGGAAATGCAGTTAGGATGAGGATAAGTGTGTGTGTGTGTGTGTGTGAAGGGGGGGGGGGAGTTGGTCTAGATGAGAGGATCGAGGATGAGAAGAGAAGGAAGATAAGTTTGTGAGATGGTTGAAACAGTAAAGATGTGTGTGTGTGTGTGTGTGTGTGTGTGTGTGTGTGTGTGAGTGAGGGAGGTGGGGAGAAGGTTGAGAGAGAGAGGGCAGGGGGTTGATAGGAGACTCGGTTTTAGGTGATTGGTGTTTTAGATTAGCGCTAGTGACGGTTTCTTTATCTTGATGTACGGCTTTTTTTTTTTCTTAGCTTGCCCTTCAGCAACCATACCATGACATTTACCTCGAAGTCGTTTTATGGGTGGCTTTGGAGACCGTAACACCTCTTCCTTAGTGATTTATTCTGTACATTACACCTCAGTATCCTTTTGTTTGCCGTTGATGCAGACTCCGTTGATGTTAAAATGATATAACACACAAGGTAATGTCTAGGTGTAATGTGTAAAGTAAATCACTAAGGAAGAAGTGTTAAGCCTCCCATGTCATTTAGAATAACGACCCTCAATCCAGCTCATTCAAACTTGTATTCATTTGTACCCCGCTCAAAATTTCATATTAGCATACAGTTTTCTTTACTTATCCATTTTCAGTGCCTTTTCATTCCCTTCGTTTTCTTTTGCTTTCTCTTTCTTTTTAGTATAATGAATTTTTAAATGTTTACCATAATATTGTTGGTGCCACTTTTGATGCAACTGATGAAAGATAGTTTAGTTATTTTGAGTTTTTTATTGCCACTGAATTCTTTGGAAGAACTGAAGCTTTTAAGAAGCTAGTGATTAAGCATTATTATTATTATTATTATTATTATTATTATTATTATTATTATTCATTTGGTTTCTGTAATATAACACTATACAGTAATATCTGCAGATTTGGGGAAGTGAGAAATGAGAATGGCAATATTCATGCAAACATAAATAAGGATATGGGCATGGGCATTTTTTTAAGGTGATTAAAATTCCACCAGAAATCATAATTGTTAAATTTTCAAAATGTTGCACTTTGGAGGTGATGTCAGATGATAATTCCTGAATGGGATTGTCAGATATACTGGTTGGCCTATATCTTGCACTCGCCAGTCATGTGTTGTGTGGATGGTTGCATGCTGTGTGAGGAGCAGATGTTTTGGTTGCTTCATGAAATCACTAACCATGCATTGAATGGACATAATAAAAAAATACTAAAGAAAGAAAGCATAAATAGAGACTATGGGATGTAGAAAATGATAGTCACTGGGAATGCTGACTGAGCCATTCCCACAACCCTGAACTAGAGAGTGTAGTATGTGGCCTGGCCTTTGCTTACATCTTTGCCCCCCTCCCCCCCTTTTTTAATCGATAATTCTCCAGCACGCCAATCTATTAGTGTGGTATAGAAAACATTCCTGATTGAATATATATTTTTTTAAATTAATTGAATCTTGAGCTATACACACTGAGCGTCATGGTTGTTACCAGGCATGTCAATGGTGCATAGATTTGGAGGAAAGTGGATGTTTTTATCAGCTGTTCTTACTTAAACTTAACCACATATACTAAAATTTTAGCCAAAGATCAGTCTGTCCGATAATGTTTCCAATAAATGGAATGTTCATAAGTAGCATTGTCCCCGACTAGCAACAAGCTAAAGACAAGGGACATTTTGCCTTTGAAGTGCACATCCCGCGCAGTTTGACGGGAATGGCCATCCACACTTCTGCTGCACAAAGAGACCTAAGTTTTTACTCAAGTGGCATTCCTTATTTCTACTTATTTAAAGGTGCTGGTTCACTTATTTTCAATACTGTGCCTACTTGAGGTACACTGATATGTTGTAACACCCATTTGTATAGTTTTCATATGTTAAAGTACGCATTAATTTAACACATGCTTTTAACTTTTACCTATCGGCTGTGCAAAATGCGCAGGAAATGGTGGGCTTCTGGAAGGTCTGCCGCAGTTGCCAGGACAGCCTTCCTGTGGGAACAGATTCAGTCCAAAAAGTAATTGTATCTCTAAATGGGAACGCAAAGTAATTACTAGACAGTGGTCACTATTAATATTATTATTATCATCATCATTATTATTAAAGTACAGTTTGCATAAATATCATCAATACTGTTATAAAATTGTTATTTATTGCAGATATAGATATATTTTACATGAAAATGTTTGTTGGCACTAATGTTGTCACATCCATTTATATATTATTATTATTATATTATTATTATTATTATTATTATCATCATCATTATTATTATTAAGGCACTGTTGACAATGTACTTAAGTGCTGTGTTTAAATTTAGTAAGGCACCAGTTTTATTATTTTTGTTATTATTGTTATCTTTGTTTTGTTATAAAATTCTTAACTGTTTCCCTTCCACCAAATACTTCCCTTATGCGCGGTGTTTCAAATATTCGCTTACCCTTGCTTCACTATAGAACTATTCATTATATATGTTAAATCGCAAAAAAAGATAAACCATGTATAAAATATATATATAAATGTATAAAACCGCCAATCTCGCTTTTCATGTTTGCTTGCAGAAAATAACATAATCCCGCTGGAAAAAATGAGTAGCAATAAAAGTAAATATTAGAGTAAGCCAAAGTCGACATTACTAGGAGAAAGAAAATGGGTATAGTGAAAGGGTAATGAGGATATGCTGGGGTCTCTCTCATTTCATGTGATATTATCTTCCCCCGAGACAATAGATGACCTTCTTCCTAGTAGTGCATCGCTGTCTCTCTGTGTTGGGAGTAATTATAGTGTCTGTTTTTTCTATCAGATTGAACTAGGCCAGGCCAACAATTTGAGTACTACTAAGGTGTGGTTGCATGAAATTTGGTGAGGGTTAGTTACGAGATAGGAATGAGTCTAGTTATTAGTTAAGTTTACCCACCTGTCAGGTTAGCAAGGGCGTGCAGTAGTGAAAATGAGAAGAATTAGGTGAAGTTTGATATTTAAATGTAGTAGGCTTGTAGATTGGTGGATTAGGAATAAATTTGTGTTTTTGGTGTGGCCCCAGGCTTCTGAAACATGAACTAAGTGGACTACAGTTTCAAGTTGCCCTTCTCCCGTGGTTCACTATCCTTGCAGGGGACAGGGAAGTAGTTGAGGGACATTTGTATAGCCATGAAGTTTCGCTGCAAAATTATATTGGTGCTACTACATGAAGTGACCTCTCCAACACCTCCATCCCCGCATAGAGAGACTTTGTATGTACTAATGTTCCACGCTTTCACTACGATGATGTATTAATTTATTTTATTCTTGCTACCCTCAGACGAGTTTGTGTAGCTAAGGCCACACCTTTTGAATTGGAGGGGTTGCATACAGCATGAATACATGCAGTATGAGAGGTGTTTCCTAGTTTGAGAGGAGAGAGAAAGAGAGTGAGTGAGAATTGTCTGGAGGTTTCAAGAATAAACTACAATAAGACATCACAGTAATGAAGGGGATAAGTGTCAAATAAGTTTCAGATATCACTCAGTCACAAACACTGAACTCCTGCGAGAAGTGAAGCATTTTGAGACGGCCATTGGTTGGGTATTATGGCAGTATAGTCGGTTTGTTTTCACCTGACGGAACTGGACTACTCATAACTTGAATTCTAAGTCGTGGGTACATGAACTTTGGTGGGCCTTAGTTGTGAGGAGGGCCTGGTTACTAGTTAAAACAGCCCTCAAAGCGGACACCGCCTGGCCATCAGATGAGCAGAAAGGGTTTAGAAATATTTGTCAGGTTAGAGTAAACACACTATAGTGACGTTCATAAAGCATCAGCCAGTCACCGCCTTTACCTGCGGTTCAGTAGCCAATCACGTGCGAGCTCTTGAATACGCATTCTCGTCGGTTAAGGGGAAGTTTTGTAACACCTCTTGCTTGGCGATATATTCTGCAAATTACACCTCTGTATCCTCTTATGGAACTAGATTGATATTAAAATGATATAAATAACATCCAAGAGAATGTTAAATTGTAATATGGAAAATACTATTGCTGAGGGAGATGTTGTAAGAAGCCTCTTTTGCCACTTGAAATGTGACCATGGAGGCTTCCCAGCACCTCTTCCTTACCTGATTATTTTTGCACATGGTGCAGTAATATTTGCTTGTGTGTTATGTACATCATTTACAGGCTGGTCCATATATTGTACATCTTAGTTCTTGTGTGTTGCAGGGTTGGCATGATTTAAATCAGATGATTTAAAGCATGTGATATAAATCAATCAGTTGATGTAAAACAATCACATTATAAGACATGAAAAGAGTCATGGGATGTAGAAAATGATGCAGGATAGACATCAGTGATGCAGAGAGCCGTCCCAGCAACACACGAGAAGTGGAATGTACAGTATATGAATCATCCTATAAATTGGTACTAAGGCATAAGCAACAGGAAGGAAAATACTGAGGTGTAAATATGCAGAATGAATTGCAAAGTAACAGGTATTAAGAAACCCTCCTAAACTGGCGTGAACCCGGGCCTTGAACCCAATTAGAGCTTAGGTAGACGGAGATCTGTAAGTATTAAATATATTTTGAGATATAAGTACTCTGAGCATATTTTATCAACTTTTGGCTATTCAGAAAACCAAGCTTGGACGCATCACCATATGGAGTCGTGTTTGGGTAGCAGAGGAGATATCGTTGCACCTCTTCCTCAGCGATTTATTCATTTGTTTTGTACATAACACCTTAACAGTGACTGTACTTTGTATGTGCCAGTAAGGGACGCCTTCATGTGGTGGCACTGACACGACTTGTTGGTGGAGCTGCCTGGTTATACAAACGTCCTTCAGTTCCCTCCCTGTACCCCAGAACAAGGATAGTGGACAGTGGAAGGACAACTTCAGCCTGCAGTCCACCGGTTTCACGTTCAGATGAGCTTGGGGTTGCAACTCCTTTACTAATCCTGCTTCAGGGGTGTAGATATAGCCTTGATTAACCCCTTCACTGCTAGAGATCTTTCCTAAGTTGAGTAAAAATTGTTTGGTGGTAGCAAGAATAAAAAAAGTTCACAGACTGAAGGAGTTAACATTTTGTGTTAGTAAAGAAAGTGATGTCATTTATTAATAGTTTCATTGGTGCTGGAGAGGGGCACCTTCATGTGGTGACACTAATGTAACCAGACGGCCTCAGTTACTTCCCTATCCCCCAAAAGGAGGATGGTGGACTATAGAAGGGGAACTTCATCCTGCACTCCACTGACCACATTTCAGATGAGCCTGGCCACAATAGCATCATCCTCTACAGTTCGACAAATGTGCACTAAGCTAGGAAGAAGCGTCTGTGTGTATAGAGGAAAAGCAAAGTATGTCATGGAATTGAAGAGTTACAGATATATAAACAACATAAAGAGCAATATCAAGGTGCCATATACTGAATAAATCGCCAAGGAAGAAGTGTTACATAGCCTCCTAAACCAGAGAGAATGGGACTATTGGAGGAAAGCTGGAATAAAGGACTGTACCCTCAGCGGCATTGAAGGCTTCCTAACACCTCTTCCTTGCTGATTTATTTTCCATTTTGCATCAGTAACGTACAAGAGGATAGTAAGGTATAATGTGCAGACTAAGTTGCTAAGGAAAAAGTGCTATGACATCTCCAAAGCCAATTTAATACGACCCTGTGACTCTAGATTACTGACCTCGCTTGCCCTACACTCACGCCTCCCTCCCTCACCTCAATTCCAACATGGCGCCTACACCCTCACATAGCTGGTTTGTTTTCATCCGAGAGAACTGGGTCATCTCTACGTCGTGGTTACTTGAAATTCGATCAGCCGTAGTTGTGAGTTTGAAATGACACCCCTTGGTTTCTAGTCAAATTGGCCCTCCGAGCTTTCTACGCGTGGCCATCAACCAAGCCGAAAGGGGTTAGGAATTTTTGTCATTGTATTTTTTTTCACAATAACAGAAGAGAGTAAGGAAAAACAAATAAAAAAATCCATACCCCAGATTACAGACTTAGTTTCCTGTTGTAACTCCCAGATTTTAATTTCCAGGATAAGCAGGAGACATGGGAAGCTTTATCAACCTTGTTTTAGTGTTCTTCCTAGAAAAAGAAGTATATGGCAATTTTCTGATCAGCTTAGATTTCCTTTTGCACGAAGAACGAGTCGTGGAAGTTTTTTTTTTTTTTTTTTTCATGCAGGAAAATAATAGTATTAATAAAAACATGTATGCTGTTTTCCTCTGATAGCAAAGAATTGTTCTGCAGAGAGTAATAGACGTGGGAAAATTGTACATTGTTATTATCATTTTTATCATTATTATTATTATTTTCATTATTATTATTATTATTATTATTATAATTATTATTACATTCTTGTCTGGCCGCAGAACACAAACTGATATATATGTCAATTTTATGTCATACCTCAGATTTTTAAAAAAGAATTTGTATTAAAATTATTATATTGTAGGAAATTTTTTGTATATTCCAACAAATAATTCCATGTTTACTAAGACAGCTGTTGGGTGTAAGTAATTGCAGCTTTGTGTGTGATGCTAGGACAACTTGCATCCTATATGGGTGGAAATTAGATGTTATGGTTTGCAGGGTGATCCATACATTGCACATCACAATTCCTATGTGTTGTGGGGGCTGCTTGCTTTGCCCCTGAGAGTAGTTGAGATGTTTAGACTGCTTATTAATCACTTGTGTAATCGATGGACATTTAAAAAGGGAGAGAGAAAGGGAATGGATGATGGGAAGTAGAAGCCGTGGCTCAGTGGGATAGAGCGTTCCACTCTGACCGAAGGGTTGGAGGATCGAATCCACCCAAGGGTCATTGGTAGACATCAGGAAGGGCATCTGGTCATAAAATGCTACATGCTCCAATTCAAAAGTCCTCTACCCAGGGGCATCGCCATAGCCCTTCGGGGATACCTGGCGTTAAAAAAAAAAAAAAAAATGTTGGGTAGTGCTAATCTGTATCGACAACACATTTGAATTTGGATGTGTAGCCAATGGACCTTCCTGTTTATCTCAGTCATTCTTGTACTGATGTTAATTTAGTGCCATGGTAGATAAACTAATTCAGTTATTTACCAACAGCTGTAACTGTCCATAGGTACAAATGAATAAGAAAGAAGACAAAAGCAAAGAGTTCATCGCTTTAATGGTGTAGATTTTGTAACACCTTTTCTTGAATGATTTACTCTGCACATTACACCTTAATATCTTCCAGTCTGGTAGTGATGCAGACCATCTCTATAATAAAAAAAAAATAACAACATACAAGAGAATAGATGTAATCTGGAAAATAAATCACTGAGAAAGAGTTGCTACAATATCTCTCTTACTAGCGAGACTACAGTAACCTCCTTCAGCCCAAAGATGTCCTTTTAAGTGTACAGGATGGTCCTTTTCTTCCACTCCGCTTGGCAGTTTCTAGTGTGTTGCAGGAACAGCTCCGTCAGTGTTACCAGTGTCTGTCCTGTATTATTTACTCATTTCCTACTCCCACGGCGACACTCACGCCCATACCAGCAGTCATTGGTGTGTGTGTCCTCCATCATTTATTCATTTCCTACTGCCACACCCACACCCACACCAGCAGTGACCAGTATTTGTTCATCATTTACTAATTTCCCACTTCCACTGCCACACCCACGTCCATGCCAGGAGTCATCAGTGTTTGTCCTCCATCATTTATTCATATCTTCCTCCCGCAGTCACACCCATACTCATTCCAGCAGTTATCAGTGTTTGTTCATCATTTACTCGTTTCCTACTCCCATTGCTACATCCGCGCCCACACCAACTGACTGAACTGGCCCTGCAACACACAATACTGTTAGCCGAGTTTCTAGTACAGCGTTATTCATGGACCATCCTTTATTCTTGCTATCTCTTGACGACTTTACTCAGCTTGGGATAATGTCTTTTGTAATGAAGTGCTTCCCCAAGTTAAATAAAGTCATATGGAGGTTAGTAACAGGAGGTTAGTAAGGAAGAAAAGCTCATTATACCGAAGGAACCAAATGCCGCATGCTTAGTGGCTATGGAGATTCTGTAGCCCCTTTTCTATAGCGATTTATTCTGCATATTAAACCTCAGTTTAATCTTGTTTGTTATTGATGCAGACAGGTAGATATGAAAATAATGAGAATGCTAAGGTGTAATAAGCCAAAGAAATTGCTAAAGAAGAGGTGTAGTGAAGCCTCTGAGTCACCTAGTACACGATCATAAAAGTGTAAATGGATGGGATTGAGGGTGGGGCGCCAATCGCTGTATTTTACATGTTGCAAAAAACCGTCTTTGTAAATGCACGTAGCCACCAGAGTTTTATAAAAGAAATTATTATGAATTAAGACTGAGAGTTGTGTGTCACCGGAAAGTTTGTAGTCGGTGGGAATTTAGATAATGCAGTAAGTTTTTGTTTTTAGTAAATTTGTTTCATATATATATATATTTACCGTATTAATATGATTTATATTTATTAAGTAATCATTTTATTTCCATCAACTGAGCTTAATATCATGTTCAACTTTGTCAGTTTTTGAGCAATTGAACACAAGTATGTTATATATTTTGGGAGTGAAAGTAAGAATTTTCCTATTTTCCAGTACAAAATAAGTTTCACGGTCATTAAATTCCCAACGACTGCGAGCTAGCCAGGAAGATGATCACCCGGGACGGCCTTCATGCACCCATTAGGTTGAAAATCATAACCCCAGTACACTTAACAATCACCCTTGTATTCATCCTTATGCCTGTGCTTGAGTTGTGAAGGTTGGACCCGCGTGACAATAACTGGTATGTAAATAATAGGGAAGAACGAGTTTCATTACAATACATTGGTTGCCCAGATGTTTTATTATCCTTACTTGGGGGTTTGGGGTAGAGTGATGTCCTCTTGTGGTGGCGCCAGTATACTCAGATGGACGGCATGCGAGGATGTGCATACGCCCCTCCACTCGCTCCACCATCTTTCAGTGCTGCAGCATTAGAGTCCTGCCATCTACTGGGTTCATGTCCAGATGAGCCTGAGCTGCAAGCTCTACTACTGCTACTGCTACTGCTACCGCATACCTCCCTACCTATCACTCCGACCACCACACCACCACCACCACCTACCTACCCACCACCATCACCTACCTACCTACCTACCTACCACCACCACGTCCTCCACCACCACCACTACTGCTGTTGCTAGGGCTTAGAGTACTATTCTAAGTAGCTCTGGAGATACTGTAACGCCCCTTCCATGGCAATTTATGCTGCACACATAACACTCGAATTAGTGATTATCTGTGGCAATAATTAACTTACGAAGTATTGGATACCATGTAATTGATATAAAAGGTGTTAGAGAAAGGAGTGTCATGGAGAGAGAGGGACCCCTGATGCCAGAAGGACAGGGAAATGAGGCGATTTGTCAGCACCCCATATGGGATTAAGGCGAGTGGGTGTAGGCAGATTGAAATTGGTTAATATGGGATTAAGGCGAGTGGTTGTAGGCAGATGGAAATTAGTTTGGGGCTTGTACCAGTACGATTCATAGGGTATTTATAAAGTATCCTATTCAAGGGTTGTATTTAAGTGGCTTCTAGAGACTTTGTAACACTTTTTCCATAGTGATTTATTCTGCACATTAAGCCTCGGTATTCTCTTGTATGTTATTGACTTGTGGTAGGTGGTGGCAACCGTCATCCACTCACTTGATGTAGTGCTGCCTATTTCTTCCTTCACCTTTATCGTTCTTTTTCTGTGTCTGCCATCCTCTCTTCGTATTTCTCCCATCTTTCATGTCACTTTTTATTACTCTTCTTCCCTTTCCAGGTGGCTTTACATTGGGTGACAAGCCTAATGGTTTCCTGTAAGTTAAGAAACTATTTACAATGTCTGGTGGTAACTATATAACCAACCTATACGTGTTCCCTGCGTATCAGCTAGTTGGCGGAGGGTTAATGCCCCTCACTGTAAAACAACTAACTCAAAGACAAATGGCAACCCCTTACAGGATTATGGTGTCTGGCTATAGATCAGCAGTTCTTAAACTTTTTAGTGTGCGACCCTATTTGGAATATTTCAAGACTTCGTGACCCACAGGGTAAAAAATCAAACATACCGGCTGACATGCAGTAACAATTTTCTAGACACACACACACACACACACACACACACACACACACACACAGCGAGAGAGAGAGAGAGTAAAGGCCTGTCCACACGAGCGGGCAATGCCCGCGGGCACAAGCGAGCAGTTTGTCTGTTGACGGGCTCACCGCTTGTGCCCGTCAACAGGCAAATTGCTCGCTTGTGCCCCCGGGCATTGCCCGCCCGTGTGGACAGGCCTTAACCGGTATATAGCCTATCATAGTTATTATGAATATGCTAATAGTTTAATAAGGATAATTACAATTTCAATTAAGTAAATAAAATACACTGAAATCATTAGGCCTATTCTATGTTCCTGCGACCCATCAAAATTCCTCTCGCGACCCACTTTTGGGTCACGACCCGTAGTTTGAGAATCACTGCTATAGATGGACAGATAGATATTATTGATACAAGTAGTACCGATGATATAAATAACTCACAAGAGACTTGAGTATGGTTTAATAAGCAAAGTAAAGGAAGAGGTGCCAGAAAGCCTCTAATACCACCTGGAATGCTGCCGCAGTATTAGCGATAAACAATGGTGCTGGACAGGAAAGCCCTCGTGGTCCAGAATATCTTCAGACCTGATGCAAATGGGCTTCATCCTGCTTAATTAACCTGCAAGAAACTCTGCGCCAGTCCTGCTTCCCATGGATGACATTATTGAATATATTCACCATTGGTTTTTGTTGTAACCATGATTTGCTTTTGGAGGGACAAGGACAGAAGAGTATCAATCTTCCTGAGTCTTTGCACCTCCTAAATAGTAAGGTAGATATTAATGTTTATAGGTTATATCTGCTTTCTGCATTAAGAACAATGAAAGCAGAATGCAGAATCTTCCCATGTATCTAGATCTTCCCGCAGAAGTAAGTTTTGGTAGGAAATGAGTCGTAATGTGTGAGACTCGTACCCCAGGTCAACTTTTTTCAATCAGCAGATGGACAACTGATGTCAAGCGGGTTGAGTATCTCAGAGCTCACTGGGCAAACTACAGTAGTTTGCGTAGAGATCCCTGTGGTGTGTAGCCACTGGCGCAGTGTTGTCTCACCAATCAGTGATGTCATGCCCTCACTACACAAAATCTGAAAGGCACTATAGGCTTGAATGGTATGGCATCTAGTGCTTATGGTCCCTGTGGAACTGACAAGCTAGGATGAAGCCATTATCCAGCAGGGTCTGATCAGGAAATAATATTGAGGGCCCACATCACTCCCCAAAGTAATGAGGGTTCACCACTCCTATCTCTTGGCCAAGCATGTAAAATGATCGGATCTTGAATTTGGTTCTCTCTCATATTTTTTCTCTTGGAAGGAACAATAACTGTGGGCCTGCAGCCTTTGGTTCCTTCTGCCTTGCATTAAAAAAAAAAAAAATTGTCAGCCAAGGATGGATTGTAGGATGTTGACCTGGAAAGAATAAACACAATAGTTAGTAAAAGAGCAGTGTAAGTCAAGTAGGCAACTGTTTGCTAATTTAATTGATAAACTTTTCCCAGGCAACATGGACAACAGCTCTTCATTAGCCCATGTCCAGGGATTGCATGCAATTAAATAAAGCCTTTTGATGGACTGGTATCATTCCTTCTAACCAGACTGGTAAAAGAGGACAACACATACAGAGGAGACCAAGAGAGAGGCTACATGTTCATGTATGGAACAAGTTGACAGTTTCTCCTGGGAGTTATTGTTATGGGAAGAGTTGCTACCTGGAGACTGGCATGGAGGAACTCTTGTGGGTGGAGTCTGAAGGTAAGGCTGTGTCCACCGTGAGTGAAACATGATAAACTTAGGCTAGTTTGAGTTACAGGAGCCTAAGAATTATGGAGACTGCAGTATGATTTGCATTGTCGTTTGTCTTGTAGCTTTACAGTGTATGAAAGTATAAACTGAATTTAGACCTAGTTTAGTTTTGTTACAGTGCTTTCTCTCTCTCTCTTGGGGAGGGTGGGAATACTTCTCCAGTATTCCATCGTGTCATAAGAGGCAACTAAAAGGGGATTTTTTGCCTTAAGTCTTTCTCTCCTTACCGCACTCTTCTGCGTTGCTTCTGTTCTACCTCTTCTTCATATTTCGGTGTTTCTTTTGGCCTCTAACTCTGTGTCCTATAGCCATATAATGGCTTGGTGCTAGTTCCTCATTCTTCCCTCCCTTTTTCTATGAATTATATCTATCTATCTGTACAAACAGTATATATATGTATACATATAAAATGAAACAATACGAAACAAGACATTCATGACTCCATTCATAGTAACATCTATGACGCCAGCCTTGGAAAAATATAACACTTAACTAAACTATTATAGCGACCCAGTAACTACATATGCATGGAATAAGATTAACATAATGTTTTGAAATAAAATTAACGTTAAGAATTAAGAGACGAAATTATAAAGGTACACGTGAAGTAAGTGGATAAGGTAGAGGGAATGACGCCGGCATGTGGAAGAGGTAGGTGGGTGGAATTGTACCGTTTTTAATCTATATTTTAGAGTTTACAAGGGATTTGAAGTGACTGTGTGATATAAATAATAGTGGCGGTGATGTGGTGAGTAAGTATGAGCGTTGTAGTTAGTGTCTGATGAAGGTTTCGTAAGTTATGAGGTAAAAATACGGTGACAGCCAACAGGGAGTGGGTGGAATTGTCCTGTTATTTAATCCATATTTCAGTGTTCACAGAGTATTACCGGCGACTGGATGACACAAATGGTAATGGTGGTAATAGATACAGTAAATGTGAGTGTATAGTGTGATGATGATGTGACTTAAATATGAAATGAGGTGACAAGTTATGAAGGTTGAGCTGCTTACAGATATGTTTTGACCGCCTGGGAACACCAGATGCTG
Source organism: Coenobita brevimanus (assembly GCF_032717465.1). Lineage (NCBI taxonomy): Eukaryota > Metazoa > Arthropoda > Malacostraca > Decapoda > Coenobitidae > Coenobita > Coenobita brevimanus. The sequence continues at coordinate 37,762,392 of NC_137009.1, forward strand.
TTGGCATCCCTACGTGTCAAGTGGGGTTGGTGGAGGATTAGTGCCCCTCCCTGTAAAACAATTAACTCTAAGCCATTGGCCACCCCGTCTGGGATACATGGCGTCTGGCAATGAATGAATGAATGAATGCTAATAATATTGCCGGATTTAGTATGTGTAATTTGCTTCATAGAAAGAGATTATTTGATTGGCACATGTATTATTTACCGTTTCCCCCATTGTGTGTGTGTGGATGATTTGTATGGAGTGGACTAGGTGTATATCAAAGGCTATCAGGTATGGCTCATCAGAAACAAAATTTTAATAATAATCAGTTTACTCCAGGGTATTATTGAACTGGATCTTTTGCATTTTTTTTATTACCAGGAGAGAAAGGATTAAATGTTTACTTATATAACACAGGTTTCCAGAATTCACTTTTGCCTGTTGATGGTATTTATTAATTCTTTACTAAATGGGTATGGCATTTCCACATTCTCTATTGACATGTCTTTCGCAATTTGTCAGTTTTCCTGGATTACCATAGCTATTGGGCATTTTTGTAAACTTACCTATGAAAGTTATAAATGAGGATTTAGAATGCTTAAATTTTCTGCCAGCATCTACCTGTAGCCAGCCATATTTAACATTCCAAACATGGATTTTTTAATGTGAATTCTGTCAGTCAAACAAGTTATGTTGGATTAGGTTTGGTTTGGTTAGGTTAGGTTTGGTTAAATCATTAAATTTGATAGTTTTGCCCCAGGATACACTGATGCCTCCAGTCTGAGTGATGGTTGGTAAGCTGTGTTGCCAGTCGGGGAAGTCGTTGGTAAACACTGACGCGGGCAACCTGGCCGCTTCCTTAACAACCCAAAAATGTATATTTTGTGTTTTTCCTGTCACTTCTTGCTGTCACAGTTCAAGTTAACTATCTGTGTTGCATGTGTATCAGAATTACAGTAATCCCTTTATTATCCAGATGTCCATTAACCGGACACTGGGGTTTGGCTGTTTACATTCATCCCTTTATTTTCAGTGTCCACATTTCCATTTTTACTCAGTTCTGGAGGAAATGAGACAGGATAAAGTTTTTGTTGTTGATGAGAGGATCTCATAAAAACACACACACATACACATGCATTCCCTGTGTTTGTCTGGAAGTATTAAAAGGGGAGGGGGTGGACAATATTACCACAGGCAGTAGAGAGTTTCAGTTCAAATGGCATAGTATGTCATATTCTGCATGCAAATTAGTGCCTTTGTAATAGCCATTCTTATTCTTATCTTTTGAAGTTATTGTAGGTTGGGTTAGCTTATGAAGTTAACCTAACAACGCATTGTGAATGTAACGTTGTATGAAATGTGATTGTCCAATAAATATTAAATTATTGCCAAGTGTAAACACTGCAGCTTGCTAAAGCAAACTCTGCAGTGGAACTTTCACTACTGTGTTATTAATTTCTGAGGAAGGTGCCTCTAAGAAAAATGTTAGTGTATGATGCAGTGAACTGTATTGATTTATGCCCAGATACTTAGTATCCATGGTTGTATGAATGTGTATTGTAATTGCACATACTGAGCATTTTGGTAAATTTTTCTTTTCATAAAACCACAGAAATTTTTGGGGCAAGTGTATGTTTCCTTCTTTTGTGTGTTTGAACAGTTTTAACCTTCATGACTGTTGGAAATCACCCATTGTTTAATAGAGCATGTGTTGGCCAGACAAAACCCAGGCAGGTGGGAATTGGCCACCATCAACCACTATGTGAATCAGATAATTATTATCATGCCATGTCTACCCATTTATTAGTCATTAGCATGTGTTTTGTGCCAAATTATTTTTTTTTTTTTTTTTTTTTTTTTTTTTTTTTTTTGCATAATCCTGGAAGGCACTTGGCAGACTACTAGATATTACCGTACTCCTGAACACCATGCATTAAAATTGTTTCACTGGTGCAGTGATTCCATTATGTTGTATGTGTAGCCTAGATTTGCTTTGAAAATTTATGGGAAAAAAATTAGTGCTGTATTTTTGTTTGTGCCCCAAATTCTGTATTATCATTGACAGTAGGTAATTTTAGCTGCAGAAGAGCCCTTGGATATGAATGGGATTTAATGCAACTTGCACATGGTCATTTAGTATACAGTAAACTACTACTAATACTTTGGCCTACACACCACAGATGCAGTGTGCTACAGCTGCAACCACCAAACTTCTGAATCTTGCCACCCATCCACCACCACCACCATGTTCCCTCCTGGAAGATGAATACACATAGCAATGAATGTCTGCACGGCACTCCTGCTGGTAGCGGTAAGTGCCAAAATATAATGGAGTATTTTCAGTTCCTTTTCTAATACAAAAACATTTAACATGAAGTTACCCTTCTACCTATGAACATAGAGTTGCAAAATTTTAGTTCTATCTATCTATCTATCTATAGCCCGACGCCCTAATCCCGCAAAGGGTGGCCGCAGACAAAACGCCTCCAAGTCACTCTGTCACCCACCATTTGACTCCCCTCCCTCATATACCTCTCAACTCCATCCCTCCACCTCATCCTCGGTCTACCCCTCCCTCTCCCTCCCTCCACCTCACCTACATACACGCTCTTAGTCAGTCTTTCATTCTCCATTCTCTCCACATGTCCAAACCACCTCAGTGTATTTCTCCTAATCTTTTCAACCACATCCACATCTACCCCACAACGTTCCTTCACTTCTTCATTCGTCAACCTGTCCCTCCACGTCACTCCACATGCTCCTTTCAAGTAACTCAGTTACTTTTTTATATTTTACATTTTGACATGTGCATAATACTGTATAGTACACACTATTCATTAAAAGTTTTGGAACTAATCAATTATGCTGGAAGCAAATGGTACAACTATATTATTTCAGTCTTTACCTGTGTTCAGTATTCAGTGTTTAGTACGTACCTTTAGTCACCAATGGTAGTGAGTCTTGACAGGAGCTGCCCAAATTATAGTAGAACTTTAATTTAGTACACAAATTCAGACATTACTTTGTATAAATTGAATCTTGTGCTAAAGTGTGTAGATCCATGTGTATGAGAGTTTGGGTGCTATTTTGCATACATTTGTTACTAAATTGCATACAGAATAACATGAGGTATGGAAGTCTCCTATAAGCAATATAGCTATGACTTGCTCTATGATAGGGTTTTGTTTTTGTTTTCATTTTTGCAGGTTCCAACATGCTTGCATGCGTCGGCCTTGGTATAGTGAGGTCTATATAACATGGGTACATTGTGGATGGGGAGGATGCCCTTATCAAAAAAAAAAAAAAAAACTATGTATGTCCCAGGTCAGCCCGAGTCATCACTGAGGGTCCTGTCATGAAGGCATGACAGAGGCAGGCGATGCAGGACGGTGGGTTTGCACGCCACTCATTGTTGTCCTGACTCTTCCCCAGTCCTGCTGGCTTGACCCCACTCCCTCTTTTTTTTTTTTCTCAATGCAAGGAACGAAGGGCTTGAAGGCTGCACATTGTTCCCGCCAAGAAAAAATCAAAAGGTATAGAGAGCCAGAATCGAGATCCGTTCATTTTGAGGTGATGGTCTGCCATGGTGCTTTTTCTTAGTTGCCTGGAGTTCCCTGTGTACCTTTAAGTGTCGTTCGATTCCATGCGTTGATGTGTCACTCTATGTGTGGGTCCTTGTCCTGGGTAAATGCAATGCTTTTGTCCAGGATTGCAAGGAATTCCTTCAAGGTCCTTGTGTTGGGAATATGAAGGTGCCTGTGCCCGCCACTGTCCTTACCACCTTTCTCTCAGCTCATTGAGCTCCCCTGGGGACAGCTGCTCATTGTGGCTGTCCAGGACCTCTTGCACGGCATCCTCGTTGGCCTACTCAAATATCGTCCACATGCGAGAGGTCAAGGATGTCTTGGGTGTTTTTCACCCCTGGGAACCCTGTGAAGGAGTGCACACACTTAGGCCAAACTTTGCACCAGACGGCACTCATTGTGCTCAGGTACATCTCCTTCCACACTGCTGGGATGTTGTTGATGGAGTGCTTGATGTTTCAATTTTTCCAGAACCACTGTACTGCATCAGCTGCTCCAGAATCACTTACCATTTGCTCCATGGTGCAGCAGAGGTAGTAAACCTTAAATATTGCAGTGATGCCCTGGTCCATGGGCTGGAGCAACAATGTTGTGTTAGACAGGTACACCACTCTGATATTATCCACCCAGTCTAGGTCGCTTTTAACAGAACTTGGTATTCTGACACCCAGACAAACCAGGGTTGTGGAGTCGTCTGTTTTTGGTTGGAGTCGGTAAGATTCCCACAACTGCGACTCTGAGCTTTTGGGCTGGAGCAACAATGTTGTGTTAGACAGGTACACCACTCTGATATTATCCACCCAGTCTAGGTCGCTTTTAACATAACTTGGTATTCTGACACCCAGACAAACCAGGGTTGTGGAGTCGTCTGTTTGTGGTTGGAGTCGGTAAGATTCCCACAACTGCGACTCTGAGCTTTTTGGTTCTGAAATGGTTTCAATCATATCTTTTTCAATACTTTATTCAGTTTATTTTACAACCATGTGTAATGGTTTATTTGTTATTATGCAAGCACTATACTGTAAGTAGAAAATTTAAGATAAAGATTTAAGAATTGCATCAGTCAAAATTCATATTTTTCACTCGTCTGCATCATGTTCATGTGCCATATTATTAGTGCAGTACAGTATATACATAAGTTGGAGTCGGCATCTTGTACTAGTAAAATTTTTGGAGTCATAGTGTGAAAATATTGTCACCGACTCTACAACCCTGATAGAAACTGACATAGCTGCCAAGGTCAGTTTTCCCTAAGGCCATGGAATTCTGATCAGTCATGCCTGAAGCATTCCAGGAAAGTGGGGGGAGGGGGAATAGCACAGGCATTGTGGATTGTATCATATTTATGAAGGCTCCAACATGCTTGCATGCATTGGCTGTGGTGACCTAATGGTGGCTTTCTTCACCACAAGGTTTCTGGCAGTCTCCCTATTCCATCCCATATCCCTGAGGTTGTACTCTTTGACTTCATTCCAGGTCTTTTTTGGTCTGCTTCTTGGAACCTTATCCCTGACCTTCTGCACCCAGTTGTCATCCTCCGTCTGCTCAACATGCATAAATCATCTCAACCTACCCCTTATTATCACAACACCAATACACCCCAGTCCCATCCTTCCTTTCAGCTCTTCAGTTGTAATCCTAGTCCCTCCAGGCATCGCATTGTCATTTCTGTATGCTTTAGCCTGGAAAATTTCTCTTCCTTTACCGTCCAGGTCTCACTACCATACAGCATTACACCCGTAACACATGCTGCATTCAAAGATCCCTTAGCACAGAGGGGGAGCCCTTTCAATGTCAGGAGAGGCAACAGCTCCCTGAACTTCTTGCAACCACTCCTTACTCTAGCAGCAGAGCTAGCTCCAGCCTCACCTCCAGCACATGTCCCCCAAATATCAAAACTCATCTATACACTCCATAGACTCACCACCAACATCAATACTTTCACACCTGACAGTCTCTACGTGTTCTCACGACACCCTGCACACACAAAATTAGCATTATCTCACAGTCTTGCTCAAAAATCACAACATCTCTTATGCACCCACTTGTCACAGACTGCACAAGATGGAATTACTTCCCACACCGTTGTGGCAAAGCACACATAGCCACAGTCCCTCTGCTTTGAGAGTTTTGTCACCAGCCCTTTATCAACACTTTTGTTTCATCTGCATTTACTCTCGAATCCTTTTGCTTCCTTTTCCTATGTCTTTCCTCCACCTCCCTTTCAGTCACTGCAATTAGCACCAAGTCATCAGTGTACAACTTCTTCAATGGGAGTCCTTTTCTGAAGTCATGTAAGAGCTTAAAGCACCATGTCAGCTGTTTTACAGGGAGGGGCATTAACCTTCCGCCAACGCACTTGTGGGCACGTAGGGAATATGCATGGGTTGGATTTGGTTATGTGGTTACCACCCAGTGCTGTAAATGGTTTCCTGGCCTACAGGAAACCATTAGGCTAATCATTCTGTGTAAAGCTGCTGGAAAGGGAAAGAATAGTAATAAAAGTGACGGGTAAGATGGAAGAAATAGAGGGCAGACACAGAAAAAAAATGATAAAGTTGAAGGAAGAAGTAGGCAGCAGTACATCAAGTGAGTAGGTGGATTTTGTGTGTGTGTGTGTGTGTGTGTGTGTGTGTGTGTGACTGACTCTGGGCATAGGCTTCACAGTCTGCCCCCAAGGCCCAGTAGCCCTCCTACATACCATACACCTCTGCATGTCACCACTTAGGTGCTAACACCCACTATCCATATTGAATACATGCTAGGGCTGTCTCATACAGGTCTGGTGTATTGGTATTAGCGGGGGTATTTTTATGACATGTCAGCGTGTCTTCTGGTAGGTCAGTAAAGTATAATTTTTATGAAATTCAAATCCATAAACTGTTCCCTGCCCCATCGGGATTTGAACCCGGGTCTGTTAGGACTACAGGCCATCCTGTATCTCAAAAGTTTTCGAGTCTGTTCTTAATAGAAAAATTTTAAAGCATATTTCCTATCATACCCTTCTTTCTGATCGTCAGTATGGGTTCCTTCAGGGACGCTCCACAGGCGATCTTCTCACCTACCTTTCAGACTCCTGGTCATCCTCCTTTCGGGACTTTGGTGAAAGCTTTGCCATTGCACTTGACATCTCAAAGGCTTTCAGTCGAGTCTGGCATAAATCTTTAATTTCCAAACTGCCCTCTTACAGTTTCTATCCTTCTATCTGTGCCTTCATCTCTATCTTCCTTTCTGGTCGTTCTATAGCCACTGTTGTAGATGGCCATCGTTCTTCTCCTAGATCTATCAACAGTGGTGTTCCTGAGGACTCTGTCCTATCACCAACTTTCTTCCTTTTATTCATTAGTGACCTTCTAGGCTGTACATCTAACCCTATCCACTCATACGCTGATGACTCCACCCTTCACCTTTCCATTCGATTCCCACAACGTCCATCTCAGCAGTTACTTCAACAAACAAGGGACGAGGCTATGGCACACCTAATGTCTGACTTGGCTCGTATCACTGACTGGGGTAAAAATAATCTGATTGTTTTTAATGCATCAAAAACTCAGTTTTTGCACCTATCAACCCGACAAAATCTTCCACAGGTATACCCACTAATGTTTAATGATATCCAGCGTAATCCTGCATCATCATTGAACAAGCTTGGGGTTTCATTTACTCTGGACTTATCTTGGAAAGATCATATTACAGCTCTTGTAAAATCTGCTTCCAAGAGATTGGATGTGCTAAGCCGACTCCGTTCCTTCTTTACCCCTGCACAATTGTCGACTCTGTACAGGGGTTTTATCCGCCTCAGCGTGGAGTACAACTCTCATGTGTGGGGAGGCTCCCCACATACAGCTCTTCTCAATAGGGTGGAGTCAAAGGCTTTTCGTCTCATTAACTCTCCCCCTCTTACTGACTCCCTTCAACCTCTGTCTCTTCGCCACACTGTTGCATCTTTATCTCTTTTCTATCGCTACTTCAGTGGTCACTGTTCCTCTGAACTGTCTGCGTGCATTCCTCCACCTTTACGACGGGTGCGTAGCACCTGTCTAGCAACAAACTCTCACCTCTTTTCTGTCCAACTCTTTAATCCAAGAGTTAACCGTTACTTCCAGTCCATCATTTATGCAACAGGTCAACTCTGGAACTGTCTCCTTCTGTCTGTATTTCCTGCTTCCTATGATCTCCAGTCTTTCAAACTTAGTGTGTCCAGGCATCTCGAAATTAATGGATCTTGAATTTGGCTCTCTTGTATTTTGTTTTTCTCTTGGAAGGAACAGTTTTTGCTTTCTTCTTCCTCGCATTAAAAAAAAAAAAAATGCCCAGAGTCACACACACACACACACACACACAAAATGGAGCCCTCCTCACTGTTGGGCTGCCCTCCCACCCCCCCACCCACACCCTTGACCCCTCCCTTGGCCAGCCAGCATGACTCCACGCACCATCCATAATGGGACAATACTCTGAGTCCATATGGTGCGCTATGATGTTCAAACATGCCCGCAAAAAATTAAAACGTCACATGACGTGGACCGTAGGCCTCTACGAACACGTCATATGACATGGACCGGCGCCTAGGGGTTGATACAAATTACTAGGAATGAATTGGTTATAGGATAAAGTGACATGAAGGTGTCTCCCAGTGCCAGTAAGCAGTGAGGTGGGAATTTTGAGCATGTGCAAGTCAGTGAAGACCCATCTTGGCAAATTTATTAGTCTATGGGGTCAGAGTCGGAATCAGACACACAAGAAATCAAGGAGTCGGAGTCAGGTGTTTTGGGTACTGACTCCAATGCCCTGCTTGGCACCAAAGATAAATTCATTCATTGCCAGACGCCATGTATCCCAGACAGGGTGGCCAAGGGCTTAGAGTTAATTGTTTTACAGGGAGGGGCACTAATCCTCCACCAACCCCACTTGACGTAGGGATGCCAACAGCATCTGATGTTCCCAGGCGGTCACCCGTCCAAGTACTAACCAGACCCAACGTTGCTTAACTTCGCTGATTGAACGGGAAGCGGTGTACTCAACGTGGTATGGCCGTTATTGCAATTAATAACAAAAGCATTCTGGGGCCGAATGCTAATCATCTGCCAAATTATGTTGTTGGCGCAAGAGGAATATGTGCAGTATGTTGGGTAAACTGAGTGGAAAAATGCATTGAGAGATGGAATGGTGGTGGTGGGTGGGGGGGCGGATGCAGGAATCATGGTGTGAAGAGTGCATATTTATACAAGGACAACTGGAGGCTGTTCTGCTATGTGGCCATCCCTTGGAAGGAGTTCCAAGCAGGAATGATGCATCAAATGTAGACACTGAAAGAAATTGTTACATCTACTGTATATAACCCTCGCATTTATCTTGAGATTCTTGGCCATTTAAATCATGGCTGTCCAAAAAACTAGCATATTGTCTTCATTTATTTCAGCTGGACAGATTTTGGTATGCTTTCATGAACAGTGGCATACCATAGCAAATACTGTATGCTCAAATTTCTTGTTTGTGCTGCATAGCATAGTTGTATTGAGTTGGCAACAAGCTATAGGGAGGGGGGCAAAAGCCCCTGTTTGCCTGCCCATTAGCAATGAAGAGGGGGCAACTGTCCCCCTTGCAACCCCCACTTCTGGCATCCTTGGCCAAAACACAGTTTAACGACAGAACAGCCCATATGTCTCTTGGTACCACCTTCTTATTAATCCAGAGTTTAACATCAGGCACATACTCGTATACGTTGAAAAACCAGTCTCGTGATGGCAGTTGTAAACCATGCTTTTGGGTTACTTTCATAGTTTACAGGAAAGTTCTTCATAAAGGGTAACAATGCCACTGGTTTGTTAGCATTGCTAACAACCATGGGCTGTATCTTAGGCAAGCTGTTGGCAGTGGCACACAAAAAAAGTTGTGGGATTTGCTCATCTTATACCCTGGAACACCAGATTGTGCCCTCTGCCCAGGTATTACTGGGAAGTGCCGTCCAGAATAAACCAGCCTTCATTGCAAATTTACTAGTCTTGAAGAGTGGCCTCTTTCTTCAGCGCATACCAACAGATTTTCTGTTTCCAGTATCTTGCAGTACCATTTTAGCCACCCTTCACTTGCATTAAAGTTTTCTGCGTTAAAATGCTCAGCAAATTTCTTACCTGCTGTCTTGTTCTAACTCCTTAATCAGTAACACCATGTCCCTCTCCTGTTTATGCCATGTATAGGGCATTGTCTAGTTCATTGTGTGTTCTTTTTATTTTAGCAATTCCCTTTCTAAATTCTTTGACTTTGTACCTGCACAAAGCCTTGTTTCGTGCTGCCGAATATTTTCCTGGCTTTTTTTTCCTCCTCAGGATAGCATAGGCCTGAGTCTTTTGCATGCCGTATGGCCATGGTGGCTGTGGGGGATACTCCTTTTTCAGATTTTTCAACATTCCAGCATGTAGGGTACCAGTAATTTTTCCTTAGTATCTTTTGTGCTGATTTTAGGCATTATTGCGCTCTGCTGTATTGTACTGCAGGAGATATGTAATAGTATTGTAGTTATCACATACTATCACGCTGGAGATATGGCATCACTGACAGCTGGAACATTACTGGTGTGTTTTGCTTTGGTGGCCTGAACGCAGTTTTGTTTTAACTGCCTGGGTGGGCACCCGTGTGTGACGACTGAGACTAATGCACACATACTGTGAATTAACATATTTTACCCATTATTGGTTGCTTGATTGGGCAGTGTTGACAAGAAAAGATTTAATGTCCTGAATTGGTTGATTGCTAAATTGGTGTTTGTAATATAAGCATCCACTGTGCACAGCAGCCCCGTCCTGTTGAAGTTGGTAAGGAGGGGAGGAAGTTTACTGTATATACAGTCACAACAGTATTATTTGTGCAGACATGTGGAGCTGGGCAGAGTAATTGTTTCTTGCACTTATTTGGGATAAAATATTGGTTGGTGTACTTAGTGGTGGTCCAGTGGAACACCAACTAGATGTGGCACATAAGGGTCTACTTCTGAGGGATGGTTGGGGTTTATTGGTGTATTTCTAAGTGGTGGTTGGGGTTTATTGCTCGTGTAATGCCACTCAGGTCAGCTGCCTGTCTCTTTCTCCTTAAATATCTGTACTGAGTAGCCTAGCCGCAGACCCCAGCACTCCTTAAGGGCAGAATAGACCAGAGAAAGAGAATAGTTTTGAGGTGTATCAGTATGAATGTGGATTAAAGACTAGACTAATAAAATGCCATCCAAGGTAAACATAAGGTACTGTTGCATTGTTGTTCTGCTGTGACAAACAACCTTAAACTCTTTCAGCTCTGTTGATGGAAGTGTAGTAAGATTGGAAGATTTATTTGATTGGATAACAGGGACATTTATTCCTGCCTCATACCTAAAATACATGTATAAGATACATACAGTACGCATTTCATTTAAGGTGTTGGAGTGGAGTGAAAATAAACTAAGTATAGGAGATAACATGGAACTTTGGGTGTAGATAGGGAGGAAGGTAGAGGTAGCAGTGCATACATTTTTTTGTTTTGTTTTAAGCTATTATTTTTAGCCTTTAAGTGACAGATATGAGTAGTTGAAATGTGAGGTTTAGAAAAAAATTGACATTGTTTGTTGGGAAAAACACACACACACACATTATATCATGCACAGTATCTACAGGAAGATACTGTATTGTGTATGTACTTTAATCATGTCACAAACGACGTGGTACTTTTATGCCTTATATCCGATGACCTTGTTTCTACAGTCATTTCATCTTAGCTTGACCCAGATGTTCATGAATGATGTATTATTCTTACACCTTATATTCAGTGTCCGGTTTTTAGTCATTCTTTCCATAGTCCTTTCACATTTACTTGACTCAGATTTACATGAGCAGTGCAGAAGTTTTATCTCCTATTTAATCTTGTTAGTTTAATTCTTATAGTCCCTTCACCCGAACTTGGCTGAGATCTACACAAAGGAGCTGTTGTATCCAGTAATTTTATTTTCAGCTTGATTTTGCTGCCAGTGATTTTTGTCTTGTTTAGAGGTGACCTTTGTTAGTGAAATGGTTGTTGTTGTAGGTTGGTGACAGTGCCTTTACATGTGCTCTTGATACTGCTCTGTTGTTTTGAAAAAGCAGTAGGTGAACGTCTTAGCTGATCCTCTGTGATCTTCAATCTTAACCATGGTTGTTTGGGATGGCAGGCATAAAGATGGGAGTGTATTTGATAGCACTGCAGTCCAACCCTCCCACCAAAATACTTGAATAAGCTGGACCTACATAATATACCTGTACCTTACAGTATATTTACGTTGCCTGCCACAGAGGGGTTAGGGCAAGGATGACCAGCCTCATTCATCCCTGAATGGCATTGTCATCGGTAAACCTCAGCTATCCCTCAGATGCCCTTACTGGCTCCATCCTACTGCAGTGCCTTAACCCACCAGTTCACTCGACATCAGCCATACTCGGTTCATTTTATCTGGGCATAAACTTGCAGTCTCTTCATCTTGAATGTTGAGCTGTAACTGATCACCACCACCATAATATGGTGGAATAAGTTCAGTGGAAAGGATGTTGAACCTTAGTACAGCCATCTTCTGCCACTGAGCTATGACAATTATGGAAAAAAAAAAATGGATTTCAAGAGAGAGCTACACACTTTACTCGTGTTGCCATAACTTGGCCTAGATTTTTGTCCTTTTGCAGCTTACATCTCACGGTTCGGTGGCAGAAAAATACAATGCAATGGCTTTGCTTGCTTTTCATAGCACTTCAATACTATCACAATATTCTGTTGTTAATATCTTGTCAGAATTATGGATGGCAGTTCTAAGTCAGATTATAGTAAAAGGAGTGTGGCATTTGTTAATATTGCAAGAATTCAGAATTCAGACTGGATAGAATTTAAGGCCAAGGTGAATTAAGAGTAGTATATGACATTTTAACCCAGCCATTGAGTTGTGCTTGATCCAAGGATAAGGAATCTTGCTCAGCTCAGTGCCAGTCCCAAGCCTGGATAAATTGGGGAGGGTTGGTGTCAGGAATGGGCATCCGGCCGTAAAAATTTAGAAAGCCCAGACAGAGTGTGGTACCATATAATTTAGCTTACCATCGGGTGTTTTCCTTAGCTAAATTGATTAAATGTACCATGTGTGGTTGACAACTTATAATACATATTTAAAGTTACTAAGAGGTTTTGGTGACAAACTTGAAAACTTGGTGACATTAAAGGTATGGTGACATCTCAAAGGTACTTGATATTTCTTAGGTGTCTGGTGACGTCTTTAAATATTTGATGTTACAAATAGGTTTGGTGACACAAACGTAAAAACTTGGTGACACTGAGGTATGGTGACATCTCAAAGGTTTCTTGATAAAGTTTGGTGACAAATATTTAATGTTAGTTTGAGGTTTGGTGGCAAACCTAAAAGCTTGGTGGCATTATTTAAAGGTATGGAGACATCTTAAAGGTACTGTACTTGATAATGTTTGGTGACATATATATTTAATGTTGAGGTTTGGTGACAAACCTACAAACTTGATGACATTATTTAGGAGGTGAAGATTTTTTTTATAATGTTTGGTGACAAATATTTAATGTAACTATGAGATTTGGTGGCAAACCTAAAAGCTTGGTGACATTATTTAGAGGTATGGTGACATCTGAACGGTACTTGATATTTCTTTAATGTTTGGTGACATAAGTACTTGATGTTACCAAGAGGTTTGGTGACTAATCCTTAAAGCCTGGTGACATTAGGTGATGTTATTTAGAGGTATGGTGACATCTTAAAGGTACTATACTTGATAATGTTTGGTGATGTAAATGTTTAATGTTACTGGAGTTTGATGACACAAACCTAAGAACTCAGTGACATTATATAGAGGTATGGTTGATATTTCTTAAATGTCTGGTGACATAAATACTTGGTGTTGCTAAGAGGTTTGAAAACCAAAAAACTTGGTGACATTATTTAGAGGTATGGTGACATCTCAAAGGTACTTGATAATGTTTGGTGACAAATGTTTAATGTTACTTGGAGGTTTGGTGACACAAACCTAAGAACTCATTGACATAATATGGAGGTATACTTGATATTTCCTAAATGCTTGGTGACATCTTAGGAGGTACTTGATGATGATATCCCTACTTGTCGTAAGAGGTACCTAAAAGGGGCCTTTTGGTCTCCAGTCTTTCCTTACTGTCCTCTTCTGCTTCTCTGTCCTACCTCTCCTCTCAGTATTTCAGTATTTCTTACAGCCTTTATTTTCCCTCAACTCGTACAGTGCCATATGGCTATGTTATGGCTTTGTGCTGATTCTTCATTATTCCTTCCTTCCTTCTGATCTGCCTAGTATACTGTAATATTGTATTTTATATATACATGTTTTAGATGAACTCTGACAGTTAAATATGAAGCTGCCTGTGAACAACTTTACCTGTCAGTTGGAGCCAACATTCCAGGCACTTGAATGGTGGCAGGACTGCAGGATCTTGAAGGGTAAGTGGATGAGTGTGAGGCTCATATCATTAAGCATGCTGTTGATTAGTTCTTCCAGTATCGTATTCATTCTTTTTTTTCCAACAATGTACCCTACCTAACCTCACTTGTGGATGGGATAATGATGATGATGTGACCCCAGGTTTATCTGCAACATAAACCTGGTGGACCATAGGCTTAAGTTTACCCTTCTTGTGCAGTTGTCCATCCTTCTTACAGGAGGGATAGGGAAACAGTTAAGGGATGTTTATCCAGTCTGGATGAATTTTACTGTGATTCTTTATACAGTACAGTAATGCAGAATTTATCTTCAGTTGTTGGTCTTGGCTGGTCCTGCCCTTGGAGAACATGCACACACTGCTGAAGAGGATTTTAACATCCAGAACCGTCTGATTCTTTCTTTGCCTCCTGCTCTGCTGCTCCATGCTGAAGACTGGCAGCTGATGACAAAATCAGGTAAGTCTTGTTATTGTTTTGTTGGGTGAAGCAACAGACTCTTCACAAACACTCTAATAAGATTGTTTGTTTTCATATAAAACCATACAGATAACTGCAATGTAAAAGTATATCTGGTACTGACTGATGTTAATGAACAGTCTTTACTAGTTTGCGTCTGCCTCACACAGGGACATGTTTCACACTTTTATCCCTGACACATCATATCATAGAGGATTATTGCAAACAGTTTACAGTAATTAATTATAATAATTTATAATAATAATTTGAACTATTCTCACTTTTACCTTTAATATATCATAGCACAGTGGCTCATTGGTAATAATAATAATAATAATAATGTTTGGCAAAAAAAAATGTGGTGTGCTTCTTATGTTTCATCAATTTCCACTAACACTAAAAGGAGCAGTGACTGCAAAACTTTACAAAATTTTTCTTCATGCAGAATTATAAGATAGAATGAACAATACAACATTTTCATTTGCTTTGTACCTAAAATACAAGAATTATGTTATATATAGATATATATATATATATATATATATATATATATATGTATGTATGTCTGTTATAATGTGTCATGTTTATTTATTTATGTCATGTTTGTTGTGTTTGGTGAAATTTATGTATTGTCATGTACTGCATTTTTTTTTTTTTTTTTTTTTAAACTCTGTACCCTACCTTAGTGTCACTCCCTACCCTGCCCTACAATCACTCCCTACCCTGCCCTACAATCACTCCCTACCCTGCCCTACAATCACTCCCTACCCTGCCCTATAATCACTCCCTACCCTATCCTACTGTCACTCCCTACCCTACCCTACTGTCATTCCCTACCCTACCCTACTGTCATTCCCTACTCTACCCTACTGTCACTCCCTATCCTACCTTACTGTCACTCCCTATACTGCAGTACTGTCATTCACTACCCTACCCAACCTTACCCTACTGTCAGTCCCTGTACTACCCTACTGTCACTCCCCACCCTACCCTACTATCGCCCTGCAGCTAGCAATACTCCTCTTTGGTCCCTTATTCTGGCAAGACGGGCGGCCTGGTTGGGCCTGACCAGGTCAATCGGCTGGTCATGTGTTGGCTAGGGTCAAGTGGGCACTGGGGGGCCTGGTGGCTCCTATTGTCCTGTAGTCACCCTTGTCCAGGTCCCCCAGTGGTTACCTGCGTATACTCTCCTGCTGCCTCTGGGGTCACCAGTGGTGTTGTCCCTGGCATATAACCTCCCTTTGTTGGGCTCTGTGGAGGGGTGAGGGAAGGAAGTTCCTTTCTGTCTGAAATATGGCCATGTATTCACATAACGCTGTTTACGACACTGCCTCTGCTCCCAGACGTTCTTTAGACTCTTATTGCCACCATAGAGCCTTTCCAGGCCCCTGGGGACTTTCCTTTTCTTCCCCAGCATCCAACTGGGACTAGGAGGACCTTGGTTTGGCTCTGGAGTTCTCCCCAGAAAACACGGCACGACAGTCATTCACATAATATCTAGTGCTGAAATCTTGTGTAGGTGGATCAGTGACAGAGGGAGATATTTTTGAGTTATACTGTGCAGTTTTATCAGCCTGTAAGAGAGAACCTAAAATCTCATCACGGGGATGGAAGCATCCTTACTGAGGTCTTCTCACCGGAAGAGAGTTTCTGGTTGATGTCTTTTAACCTCAGTTTCTGGTGCAGGGGTTTCATGCGTTCCACACGCTACTTTTAACCGATGTCAGAGAGTAATATTTAGTTATGACCTCCTCTGATACTCGGAGGTGCGATTGTTGGAGGAGCTGTGATCTTCTGGTGTGGTGAATGTGGAGCGCCTGCAGAAGAATGT
Organism: Coenobita brevimanus; assembly: GCF_032717465.1. Lineage (NCBI taxonomy): Eukaryota > Metazoa > Arthropoda > Malacostraca > Decapoda > Coenobitidae > Coenobita > Coenobita brevimanus. The sequence continues at coordinate 37,778,725 of NC_137009.1, forward strand.
AGATGGTGTCTTGACCCCGGCTCTGATGTTCCTGACATTTGACAAGTTGACCTTGCCTGCCTCTGTGAAGTTGGCTTGGCTATCACTTCCTGTGAAACCATACATACCAACCCCAAAGCACTATTTCCACTGCCAGGGGTATGGACATGTCAGCCGCTTTTGCCCCACTGAGGGGGGTCACCTTGACGTGGTGGCGGGACTTGAAGCGTGGTTGGCGGTGCCATGTACTTCGGAGGCATGCCTACCTTTGTAGGGTTCGGTATTTGTCGGCCTCGTGGACCAAGCACCCCCTACATCACTGGTGGAGGAGGCCTGCTGGTGATGTTAGTCCCTGCCCATTTGCCATTTAGGGTGGGACTGTTGCCTCCCCACGTGTTTGCCGTGCGTGGTGTCCCGTAATGCTGGGAGATGGGAATCTTGGAGGTTGAGCGATGCTGCACGGTGCGCATCTAGGGTGGGACTGTTGCCTCCCCACATGTTTGCCGTGCGTGGCGTCCCGTAATGCTGGGAGATGGGAGTCCTGGAGGTTGAGCGGTGCTGCACGGTGTGCCTGCAGCTAGCAATACTCCTCTTTGGTCCCTTATTCTGGCCAGACGGGCGGCCTGGTTGGGCCTGACCAGGTCAATCGGCTGGTCATGTGTTGGCTAGGGTCAAGTGGGCACTGGGGGGCCTGGTGGCTCCTATCGTCCTGGAGTCACCCTTGTCCAGGTACCCCGGTGGTTACCAGCATATACTCTCCTGCTACCTCTGGGGTCACCAGTGGTGTTGTCCCTGGCATACGACCTCTCCATGGTGGGTGAAGGGGTGGGGGAATGAAGTTTTTTGATGTATAATATGGCATTATCACACAAAACTGTTGATGACGATGGATCTGTCCCCGGCCATTTCTCAGACTCTGCACCCCTTACTGCCACTCTGGAACCTTTTCAGGCCCCTGGGGGCTTCCCTCCACTGCCCCAGCGTTCAACTGGGACTGGGAGGAGGTCTCGTGAGGTTGCTTTGGCTTCGTGTTCAGCCTAGAGGAAACAGTAAAAGAAAATTTCAAGAGGTATCTAGTACTGAAATCCTCTGCAGGTGGCTCAGTGCTGGATATGGACATCTTTAATCTGTACTGTGCCATTGTGTCTGCCTGTGGCCACGAACCAGTGATATCCACCCAAGGGGATGGTAGCCTCCTAATTGAGGTTTCCTCCCCAGAAGAGAGCTCACATCTTCAGACTCTGACCTCCGTTTCCGGTCACAGTGTATCCTGTACACCTCATGGCACTTTTAACCAGTGTAAAGGGGTCATTTACTCCCGGGACCTCCTGCGATACCCTGAATCACGGTTACTAGAAGAACTACGCTCTTATGGTGTAAAGGTTGACCGGGTACAGAAAAAGATCGATGGTGTTACGACCTCAGCTCCTACGCTGTTTCTGACTTTTGACTGCTTAGCTTTGCCTGCTTCTGTGAAACTTGCTTGGCTCTCTCTTCCTGTGAAGCCTTATGTTCCAAACCCAAAGCGGTGTTTCCACCGTCAGGGGTATGGACATATTAGCAAATTTTGTTGGTGTGCACTGGCTAGCCAGCCTTCCTGGTGTCTATATCTCCTGTGGTGAGTTGAGTCATACCAGTGACTGACCAGGACCCCTTAAATGTTATCACTGCGGGGATCCTCATGCTGTATCTTCTAAAAACTGTCCTCACTACTGCCTTGAAAAGGAGGTTTTGAGCATTCGCACACGTGAGAAGGTTTCTTTTCCAGAAGCAAAGAGGAGGGCCCAGACTCTCCTCTTTCAGCCTGGAGTTACTTATGCTTCTGTCCTTTCTGGGGCGCCTGTACGTCGTTCTGTGTCCCAGAAGTTGCCACGACCCTTTACAGTGACCACTTCCCCACCGACTGATTTGACGAATGTTAACCCTGGAATTACTGATACATGTGTGACTGATGCTCATCCACCCACTGCTCCTACTGTCTCTGCCTCCATCTCGGTGGCTGATTGTTCGCGCACTTCTGTGGTGGTGGCAGATATACACGTTGACGAGACTCATCCCCCCTTGTCCAGTATGAACGAGGCTCCTTCTGTACCCGGCAAACGTCACCGTAATTCGTCAGAGTCCTCAGAGCCTGAAAACCGGCCACCTAAGGTCTTTGTTGTTGAACCTTGTGTCAACCTCTCTACTACCCCTTCTGCCTCAGAGGCTGAGGGGTCTAGCCAAGTGGAAGCTGCTGCTGGTGGTTCACCGGTAGTCAGGTCCCCACCTGGGGATGGTGTTGGAGAGACCGTTGGTGTGTCCGTTCTGAAAAGTACAATGTCGTCCTCGCAGGGTTCAAATCCTGTCGGTTCTCTTTCCACTTCTGGAGCTTCTAATGGTGACACTGGCCGTACCACATCACCCAAGGCGGCCTCCAAGCCTCTTTCCAACCCGAATGTTATTCCGCCTCAAAGGAAGTGTGTTGTAAAATTTTCCTCTTCCACGTCCACACGTTTGGCCACAGATGTTTGACATAAAACGCGGGTTCCTGGTGCTGGGCAGTCTCTTACCAAGGGCCTTCCTAAGCATCATTCCAAACCCGCTTACATGTCAGGAGGTGTACAGTCCTGCACTTTATCATTTTCCCCTCCACTATGGGTTCTATCAACCAGCGGAATTGTCAGGGTTTATGTGCTATGAGGAACTGTGTCATCTAGTTTCTCAATTTATTCCTCTATGCATGTGTATCCAGGACACCATGGTTGGTGATGCTGCTCCTGTTGGTCCTTCTGGCTACAATGCTTTTTATTCTGATCCCATGCTGGGCCAAGGTCGTCATGGAGGTGCTGCTATCTTCCTTCGCCAGGATGTTCCATATAGTCATCTGGATATTTCCAGTCCCTTGCAGGCAGTTGCTGTCTGGATGTTTTTACGTCGGCAGAATACAGTTTGCAGTCTTTATCTACCTCCTAGTGCAACTGTTGAAAGGGTGGATCTGGAACACCTTATTCATGGCCTTCCTTCTCCCTTTCTGTTACTGGGAGATATGAATGGTCACCATCCCCTATGGGGAAACAGTGAGGCCAACCCCTGGGGTGTTATGCTGGCATCTTTAGTGGAATATGAGGAGTTAGGCATTTTCAACTCATATATAATGACATTTCCATAGCCAGACAGGAACTTTTACTGCCATTGATTTGTCCTTATGTTCAGCTGATGCTGTTTTAGATTTTAACTGGGATGTGTTGCCAGACCTGTATGGCAGCGACCATTTTCTGTTACTCTTAACTGCTAGTGCAGGTGGACCTCAGCCACGTTTTCCTCGCTGGCTTCTGGATAAGGCTGACTGGCCACGTTTCAGGGAATTAAGTTCCATTTCCCTTTCTGTCAACGAGTTTGGCTGTCTTACTGAGGTTGTCATATTTCAATACCGTGCTGCACTCAGCAGCCCTATCATCTATTCCAAAAACAAAGGGTCAGTTTCCTAAACGTCCGGTTCCTTGGTGGAACTCTGAGTGCAGTTCCGCAGTGAGAGCCAAACGAGTTGCCTTCTCACGACTTCGTCGTCACCGTGGGGATTCTCAGTATTTGGTGGCGTATCAGAGGGCACGAGCTCATATGAGGCGGGTCTTAAAGGAGGCCAGGCATTCGTCCGGGAAGGGTTATGTTTCCTCCATCAGTTCAAGGACTTCCATCACTCAGGTGTGGAACCGGGTAGAGAAAATTTCAGGAAAATTTACTGTTCCCTCCCCTCCTGTTTTATCTGCAGCAGGTGGAACTGTGGCTGATGCATTTGCTGTTGCAGAGTTGCTTGCTGATCATTTTGCCAGTATGTCAAAGAGGGATGCAGATACGCCTTTGGCTTGCCACCGTTGGCGCCTAGAGTCTCGTGGTCTCAGTTTTGCCTCTGCTGGGGGAGAGCCTTACAATGTTCCATTTTCAATTTCTGAACTCCAGACGGCTCTGTTGCAGTGCCATGATTACTCTCCTGGTTATGATGATGTTCCTTATGCCTTTTACGCCACCTGTCTGATGAGTCCCTGTTGTTTTTGCTTTCAATGTTTAATAAGGTCTGGTGTTCTGGGGAGTTTCCGGCTTGTTGGGGTATTGCTGTAGTTATCCCCATCCCCAAACCAGGTAAGGACCACCTACAGGCGACGAATTATCAGCCTGTTTCTTTGATGACTCGTATATGTAAAGTTTTGGAAAAGATGGTCAATGTTAGGCTTGTGTGGTTTTTAGAGAGAGGTGACTTCTTATCCCCTGCCCAGTATGGTTTTCGAAAAATACAATCTACCTCTGATGCATTACTGTCCTTGCAATCTTCTGTCTGTGAGGCTTTTCCACTAACCAACACCAGGTCACGATCTTCTTCGATCTGGAGAAGGCATATGACACTGCATGGCGTCATGGTATTTTACTCTCTTTTCATGAGTTTGGTCTTCATGGGCGCTTACCTATTTTTATTCAACAGTTTTTATTTAACCGAATTTTAAGGGTGCGAGTGGGAGGAGTGCTTTCTAATGCCCAAGCACTAGAAGATGGAGTACCACAGGGGAGTATCCTTAGTGTTACTCTGCTGTAGCCATTAACAGCGTCATCAGTGTACTTCCTGATGGTGTACGAGGATCACTATGTCGATGACCTCTCGATTTCCTTCACCGCGTCTAGAATGTCTCTGATAGAGAGGAAGTTGCAGCTGGCTCTCAATAGAATTTCTGACTGGGCAGAAAATTGCGGTTTCCATTTTTCTTCAGCAAAGACAGTGGCTATACATTTTTGTTGTCTTTGAGGGGTTCACCCAGACCCTGACTTGTATCTCTATGGTAGGAGAATATCCTGTGTGGAAGAGACACGGTTTCTGGGTCTTCTGTTTGATAGAAGATTAACCTGGATTCCTCATATTCGTTCTGTTATGGTGGCTTGTCTTAAAGTTTTGAGTCTTTTGAGGGTTTTAGCTCATACCTCTTGGGATGCTGACCGTCAGACCCTCCTCCTCTTGCATAGGCCTCTTATTCTTCCTAAACTTGAATATGGGTGTGAGGTCTACTCCTCTGCAACAGATGCCCGCCTCCGGTTGTTAAATTCTGTGCATCAAGCTGGTGTACGTCTTGCAACCGGGACATTCAGATCATCCCTGATTCCAAGTTTGTTGGTGGATGCTGGTGTACTCCCCTTGGATTGTGACGCCAGTTGCTAATGATGAGGTGTTGGTATCGTCTTCACCGCATTCCAGACTCAATTTCTTGTGCCATTGTCTCCCAGGATTCCCGATCTTCTGTTTTTGACACCCGTCCTAATTTCCCAAAGCCATTTGGTTACAGGGTCCGGTCTGTTGTGTCAGCCCTCTTTGTCCTGAGACTTACAATTTGTCCACATCGGATCCCAAAGGTGGGTTCCTGGCTACTCCCTCGCGTGACATTCTGTAGGTCCGTTGATGAAAAAAAGGGCTCACTTCCCTCTCAGGTGTCCTTCTCTCTCTTTTTAGAACATGCCTTCATTCATCAGGGTTCTGTCCCCGTCTATACTGACGGGTCTAAGACTGATACTGGAGTAGGATTTGGTGTTGTCTTCCCTTCCTTTTAGTAGGGGCGGTAGCCTTCCTGGCATTACTTCAGTGTATACAGCAGAACTGACTGCAATTTTATATGCTCTTAAAATCATTTTTACTCTCCCCCAATCCATTTTTGTGATTTTAGTGACTCGCGTTTGTCTGCACTAGAGTCTTTTAATGCATCCCATCCATTGCTTTTATCAGTTTTAGAGTGGCTTTTTCTTCTTGGCCGCCGTGTAGTCTTCTGTTGGGTTCCTGCACATGTTGGTGTGATGGGCAATGGGAGGGCAGATGCTTTAGCTAAAGCTGCGTCTTCTCAACAGCCCCCAACCGACTACGCACTTCCTGTTTCTGATGTAACACCTTACTTGCGGTACGCAATTCGTACGTGTTGGCAACTGGGATGGTGTTTCTCACAGTAAACTAAAAGCTAGTGGTTGTGCCAAGGGTTCTTCCCTGTATGTCTCGGCGACTGGAGGTGGCTCTTGCTAGGCTTCGCATTGGGCACTCTCGGCTTACACATGGGTTCCTCATGTGTGGGGAGACTCAGCCGTACTGTGATGACTGCCTTGTTCCCCTTACTGTCCCTCACTTGCTGGTCAAGTGTCCGAGTCTGGGGGACCCGCGTCAGAGATTCCTCCATAGGCATAAGGGGGCAGTGGTGCCTACAGTTTGTCCTCGATGTCCTCTAGCGATTTGACTGATGTTTTTAGTTTTCTTCAGGAGGCAGGCCTCCTTCCACTTTTTTAAGTAATTGATATTTTATAAACTATGCTTTTATTATTTTTAGTGTTTTATTCCTACTAACATATTAAATTTATTTTGAATAGGCACTTTTTATTTTGCCGTGTCTTTTACTTTGTCATCCGGCGGCATATGACCCTGGCGGTTGCACCGCCAGATTTTAATTATTTTCAATCAATTAATCAGCTGCTTTTGCCGCCGTGCACAGGCTGGCCTTCCTGGTGTCTGTGTCTCCTGTGGTGGACCAAGCCATACCAGTGACTGTCCAGGACCCCTTCATTGCTATCACTGTGGGTGTCTTCATGCTGTAACTTCTAAAAACTGTCTTAGATACTGCTTGGAAAAGTAGATTTTGTCCATACATACACATTAGAGCATTTCATTTCTTGAGGCAAAGAGGAGAGCCTAGACATGCTTCATCCAGCCCGGGGTTACTTATGCTTCTGTCCTTTCTGGAGGACCTGTGCTTCATTGTGTGTCCAAAAAGTCGCCCCGACCCAATACTAGCTCACTTCCCCATCTTGTGACTTGCTGGATGCTACCCCAGGAATTAATACTGAGGGTCAGATTGATGTTCACTCACCCTCGACTTCAGCTGCTCCCTTCTGTGGTGGTGGCTGACGTCCATATTGGTGCTTCTTGTCCTGAATCAAAGCAAACCCTCCGTTGTCCTTCTCGTGCGTGGCAAACTTTGCCGTGGCCCCTCCAAATGCTCAGAGGCTGAGGACCTACCACCAAAGGTTTCAGCTGTGGAGCACACCACTTCTGCTCAGGATTCTCAGGAGTCCAGGCGAGTGTAGGCTGGGGATGGTATTTCACTGACGGTCCAACCCCCACCAGACAATGCTGATGCCCAGGTTCTTGATGCACCTACTCAGCTACATGAAACCTTGACCTCTCAAAATCCTCATCCTGTGGGGTGCACTGTTGATCGTACTCCATCTCATGATGTCGCTGCCTGCTCTATTCGGTCAAAGGTATCTTCCAGTCCCCATGCCAAGCCGTCTATTGCTCCATGACAGAAGAAAACCATTGTTCGGCATTCTTCTTCCTTCTCTTTGCTGTCTTCAAGAACAGGTATCTCGGGTTCCTCATCTAAGGGGTTAGCCATGGTTAGGAAATTGGTTAATAAACCTGACCCTCGGCCAAGTACTTGGAAACCTGTCAAGGTTCCCAGTATCCAGAAACCTGGTACTTGGAGTGCCCAGATATAATGCTACTTCGCAATGGGATCTGTAATTCAATGGAATTTTTGTGGTTTACGTGCTAGTTGGGAGGAACTGCGTAGTCTTGGTGCCCACTTTTCGCCAGTCTGTATATACATCCATGAGACCATGATTGGGGATGCTGCTCCTTCCAGTCTTCCTGGTTACCATGTATTTCATTCTGATCCTCATACTGGCCAAGGACATCATGGTGGTACTGCTGTCCCAGTTCGCTGTGATGTCCCATTCACTTGCCTGAGTCTTTCAACTCCACTGCAGGCTGTTGCCATTCAGATTTTCCTTTGTTTTCAATATATGGTGTGTAGTCTTATCTCCAAGTGCTTCTGTGGAGAGGGTACATCTTGCCCAGCTTGTTCATGACTTTCCATCCCCCCTTTTAGTGGGTGAGCAGGGGTGACAGTATGACCTACCCTAGAGGTGCAATGCTGGCTTAATTGGTGGAGGATGAGGAGCTGGGGGTGTTGAATTCGAGTGAAATGACGTACTTTCATAGTCTGAATGGTGTTTTCATGGCCATTGATCTGTCTCTGTGCTCAGCTACTTTTGTTTTAGATTTTAGGTAGAATGTGTTTCCAGATCTGCATGGCAGTGATCACTTCCTGATTATTTTATCTTCTGACTGTGGGCCACAATGTTGTCTCCCTCACTGGCACATGGATAAAGCAAACTGGCCACTCTTCAGAGAGTTATGTTCCACTGACCGCACTGTGGATGGTTTTGTTAGTGCTGATGAGGCAGTGGCTTATATAACTGATGTAATGCACTCAGCAGCTCATTTATCTATTCCCAAGACCTCTGGTCAATTTCCTAAACGTCCAGTTCCTTGGTGGACCCCTGAAGGCACCTCTGCAGTAAGGGACAAAAGGGTCGCCTTCTCTTGGTTTCACCACCATCTCGGGAACACTCAATATTTGGTGGCTTTTTAGAGGGTGCAGGGCGCGTGCTCAAGGAGGCCAGACGTTCTTCAGGGCGGGAGTACGTTTCCTCCCTTCACTCAAGGACTTCTCTCATTCAAGTGTGGAACTGGGTCAGAAAGATTTCTGGCAAACTTTCTGTTCCTTTCCCTCCAGTTTTATCTGATGCTGATGGGCCTGTGACTGACCCTTTTGCTGTTGCTGAAGCATTTTTCCAGTATTTTGGTGCTGTGTCTATAAAGGACACGGATTCGCCTTTAGCATGCCAGTGTTGGTGCGTGGAATTCTGTAACCTCAGCTTCACATCTTTTGGGGGAGAGTCTTGCAATGTCCCTCCTTCTGTTTCTGAGCTTTGGGCAGCTTTGTCACAGTGTCATGATTTGTCTCCTGGTTGTGATGATATTCCATATGCCTTTTTAAGTCACATGTCTGATGAATCCCTTTTCTTTTATTGGTGCTATACAATAGAATTTGGTGTAATGGTGAGTTTCCATCTTCTTGGGGTGTTACTGTAGTTATCCCCATCCCTAAGCCTGGAAAGGATTATGTACAGGCTACAAATTATCATCCCATCTCTCTGACCTCTTGTGTTTTCAAGGTGTTGGAGATGATGTTAATTGGCCGGCTCATGTGGTATTTGCAGAGGGGCAGTTACTTATTACCAGTCCGTTATGGTTTTCATAAAATGCGATCTACCTCTGATGCTCTACCGTCCTTGGAATCTTCTGTCTGTGAGGCTTTCTCCACCAACCAACACCAAGTTACTGTCTTCTTCAGTCTGGAGAAGGCATACGACACTGTCTGGCATCATGGCATTTTACTTTCACTTCATGAGTTTGGTCTTTGTGGGCGCTTGCCAAGGGCATTTGCCTATTTTTATTCAGCAGTTTTTATCTAATAGTTCTTTAAGAGGTTGAGTGGGAGGAGTGCTTTTTAATGCTCGTGCACTTGAAGATGGAGTACCACAGGGGAGTATCCTTAGTGTTACTTTGTTGTGGCCATCAACAGTTATAAGTGTTCTTCCCGATGGTGTGTGAGGCTCATTATACGTAGATGACCTCTCAGTTTCCTTCACTGCATCTAGGATGTCTCTGATAGAGAGGAAGTCGCAGCTGGCTCTTAATAGAATTTCTGATTGGGCTTAGTTTCGTGGCTTCTGTTTTTCTTTATAAAAAGAACAGTGGCTATGCATTTCTTTCATCTTCGGGGGGTTCACCCACATCCTGACTTGTATCATTGTGGTCGAAGGATATCCTGTGTGGAAAAGACTCGGTTTTGGGGTCTCATGTTTGATAGATGACTAACCTGGGTTCCACATACTCAATTTGTGAAAGCAACTTGTATTAAGGTGTTGAGTCTTCTGAGGACATACTTCTTGGGGTGCTGATCATCAGACCCTCCTCCTCTTGCATAGATCTCTCATCCTGTCAAGACTTGAATATGGGTGTGAGGTCTACTCTGCAACTGATGCCCGTCTCCGGATGTTGGATTCTGTGCATCATGCTGGTGTACGATTGACAACTGTGGCATTCAGGTCATCCCCAATTTCGAGTTTGTTGGTGGATGCTGATGCCCTCCCTTTGGCGTTGCATCGCCAGTTATTGATGATGAGATGTTGGTATCATCTTCATCGCCTTCCAGACTCTGCTTCTTGTGCCATTGTTTCCCAGGATTCCCAGTCATCTGTTTATGACTCCTGTCCTAGTTTCCCGAAGCCCCTTGGTTACAGGGTCCAATCTGTTATGTTAGCACTCTCTGTTCCAAGACTGGCAGTCTATTCACACTGGATCCTGAGGGTGGGTTACTGGCTACTACCTTGTGTAACATTCTGTAGGGTCATTGTTGGAAAAAGGACTTATTTGCCTCTCTTTTTATAGCATTCCTCCAGTCATGAGGATTCTATCCCTATCTATACTGATGAATCTAAGACTGTTACTGGAGTAGGCTTTGGAGTTGTCTTCCCTCCCTTCAGTAGGGGGGATAGATTTCCTGGTGTTGCTTCAATGTATATGGCTGAACTGACTGCAATTTTATTTGCTCCAAATTATTTTTACTCTCCCCCAATCTGCTTTTGTGATATTTAGTGACTCCCGTAGTGCACTGTCTGCACTGGAGTCTTTTAAGGCATCCCATCCACTGGTTTTATCAATTTTACAATGGCTTTTTCTTCTTGGTCGTTGTGGCCATTGTATTTCTGTTGGGTTCCTGCACATGTTTGTGTGATGGGCAATGAGAAGGCAGATACTTTATCTAAAGCTGTGTCATCTCGACGACCACCTACCGACTACCGGGGTCCCGCTTCTGATGTAACACAATACTTGCGATACACGATTCGTACGTGTTGGCAGAGACAGTGGGATGGTGTTGCTCATAATAAACTTAAAGAAATTTTTTGGAGCATGACTGTGCCAAGGGTTCTCCTCTCCATGCCTCAGCAATTGGAGGTGGCTCTTACCAGGCTTTGCATTGGGCACTCTCAGCTTGCACATGGGTTCTAGATGATTGGTGGGACTCAACCATACTGTGATGATTGCCCTGTTCCCCTTACTGCCTGTCACTTGCTGGTCGAGTGTCCAAATCTGGGGGACCTACATCAGAGATTCCTCCATAGGCATAAGGGGGCAGATGGTGCCTACTGTCTGTCCTCGATGCTTGGTGGAGTCTCTAGCGATTTTACTGATGTTTTTAAGATTTCTTCAGGAGGCGGGCCTCCATCAACATTTATAAGTAATTGGTGTTTCATAAACTTTTTTTTTTTTTTCTAGTAATGGGTATTAATTTGAAAACGCACATTTTCCTTGAGGTGTCCTTGTTGTCCAGTGGTATATGGCCCTAGCAGTTGTTCCCTTAGATTTTAATTATATTCAATCGGCCAACCTACCCTATTGTCACTTCCTATCCTACCCTACTGTCATTCCCTACCCTATTGTGTTGTCACTGCCTATTGTACCCTACTGTCACTTCCCACCCTTTTCTGCTGTCACTGCCTCTTGTGACCTACTGTTACTCTCTACCCTACCCTTCTGTTGCTCCCTACCCTACCCTACCCTACTGTCACTCCCCAAATCCCCAGTCCCCATCCTAACCTAGTGTCACTTCCCACCTTCCCCTACTTAGTGCTGTTGATAGGCAAGCAAAATCCGATTAATATCGGTGTCGGCATTCGAGAGGAAAAAGTATATGATAATCAGAATGGTATCTGACGACTGTATAGTGATGAAAAATATATGGATGTTTGTTTTTACCCAGTGACCCTAGACGATAGCACTTATTTCTCCATTTTATGCGTGAACTAAAGCTGTAATTGTTTTTCAAAGATACGATTGTAACCCGAATTCTGTTGACTTTTATGTGGTAAAATGCTTGAACTAAAATTAACAGAATAGTTAGAACATAATATCACTGTGATCAGAAACTCAAATGTCATAGAACTGTGGCAGACAGGTATAAACTTGAGTCAGATGGTACACACACACACACACACACACACACACACACACACACACACACACAGGTGGTGGTCCATCAATGATATGACTTACATTCACTGTTTATTTTCAATGGTACAAGAGCTGTGAACAGAAATTCAGCTTTTAATTTTTTCTGTTAATCTTCAGTAAAATGTATATAATTAAATCATATAGGCTACTGAATTTAGTTTTTGCCACTCTTCAGAAAGTTATTGCTAAATTTGGCCGTTACTTGCAAGTCTAATTTTGTTTAGCTTACAAGAAAAAAAATACTGGTACTTAAAAATAAACTAATATACTGTATTACACTAGCTGCACCAAAATGTCAAAATTCATTTAGGTTTGTTAAAGATATATAAAATGAAAACTGTTGTGTAACTTTATATTATAAAATGTTAAGACACTTGTTAGCAAATAACGTCTTCGTCACTCAGCAAATAATAGGAAAGACAAAGCACTGTAACTTTTGAGCTTCCCTAAAAGTACACTCCCTACCTTTACCTTATTGTGACTCCCTACCCTACCCTACAGTCACAGCCCCACCATGCAATGTTGTCACTGTCCTACCCTACCCTACTGTTAGTCCCTATCCTGCTTTACCATCACCCCCTTGCCTATTTTACTGTCACTCCCTACCCTACTGTCACTCCATATCCCCTCCTAATCTACTGTTACTCCGTATCCCGGCATCACATTCCTTACCATGCCATCCCATGCACTTCCTTGCCATCCCACCCACTACCCTTCCATCCCATTCCTTACCCTGCCACCCCCTCCCCTACCCTTTCATCCCATCCACTACCCTTCCATCCCACCTCCTACCTTTCCATCCCATTCCCAACCCTTCCATCCCATCTCCTACCCTTCCATCCCATCTCCTACCCTTCCATCCCATCTCCTACCCTTCCATCCCATCCCCTACCTTTCCATCCCATCCCCTACCCTTCCATCCCATCCCCTACCCTTCCATCCCATCCCCTACCCTTCCATCCCATCCCCTACCCTTCTATCCCATCCCCTACCCTTTTATCCCTTTTCCTACCCTTCTGTCCTATTCCCTACTCTTCTATCCTCTTCCTACCCTTACATCCCATTTGCCTAACTTTCCAAACCTCACCATACCCAGCCTGTTCCAACCTTTTGCTGCAGTCCCCTATGTACCCAGTTATCCCTACTATACCCAGCCCTGTCATCCCTTACCTTACTGTCATCTCATAACACTGGTCAACAGCCAAAATGGTTCTTACACGTGAGTGTGTGTCCCTGACTAATTTGATAGCACTGATTTCAAATCTGATGTTCATTTTGCACTATCGGACCAGGTTTCTTGAATATCAGATTGAAAACATATTCAATATAGCATAACTCATCTCAACTTTGTAACATATATTGAAGCACACACAGATAATATTGTGACGATTTATGGTGCAAAAATATGGAAATCCAATGTACATTTTATTAGCAAGCGGCGAAGTTCTAAAAATACTTATGCACTTTGCTTTTCCACTTGTTCAGCTGACTCTCTTCACGTTGTAGCATCCAGTATAGTCGGCCATCGTATTGGGACTGAATCGGCCTTGATACCTGCTCCATTATAGCATGTCTTGATGAAACCTTTCACCGTGCTTGTCACTGATGTCTCCAAGGTTATCTGGGAAGAAATCAAAATGGGAGTGGGAGAAATGAATCTTCAAGGGCATCTGTGAGCCCAGAGCTTGATAACTCCGTAACATGCCTGCCACAATTTCTTCGTAGTTGTCTGCACGATGGTTTCCAAGGTAGTTCTGTGAGATTTTCACAAATGATTCCCACGTGTCCTTCTCCAGCGGGTTTAATGCCTTGATGAAGTCACCATCATTAACCAGCATGTGGATCTGAGGACCATTCAAGACCCCTGCTTTCAACTTGGCTTGGATACAACGCCACCAAGCTTCATAGACAAGTATTGAAACCCAGTACCCATTTGATCCATGACTTTTACGAAATTTTTCGCCAAGCCCAGCTTGAGATGCAGTGGAGGCAAGAATATGTTTTCTGGATCCACAAGGGGTTTGTGGAGACAGTTGAACCATCCGGATGCATGTTTTGGTCTTGCCGGCCATTCTTTTCTTACATAGTGCTCGGCATTAGCTCTACTGTTCCACAAGCAGAGAAAGCATGTGTGCTTTGTGTAACTGCTCAGAAGGCCCAGAAGTAGACTGATCACTTTGAGGTCCCCGAGTATTTTTCACTGATGCTTCTCATACTCGATAAGGGAAAGCACAGTCTTCATAGTTTCATAGCTCTTGGTCATCTTCGCATGTGCTATTGGCACGGATGGAAACCGATTACTGTTGTGTAGGAGGACTGCTTTCAGAGCATCTATTCCTGAATTTATAAACAGCCTCCAATCATCTGGCTTGTATGGATCAGACTTGCAGAGTTGTTGCATGAGACACTGCATCATCACAATAGTAAAGATTGTTTGCTGTACTGAAAAAAGCAGATAGTTGTCTATGCCGACGACGCGCTGTAGTGATGCGCACCCATCTACCATCAGGTACGCAGCTTCATTTGTGATTCCAGCGCACCCATCTACCATCAGGTTACGCAGCTTCATTTGTGATCCCAGGCACTCTGCCTTTTCTTTAGACAAATCAAGGTCCCGTATGAGATCGTGAAGGGCTCCCTGGTTGAATGGTTGGGCCCACTGTTTCCTTAGTTGTCCTGATAGTCATCATCCATAGGGCTATGACTGGAATCAGATTCACTGCTTAGCTTGTGTTCAGCAGGTGGGTTTGGAACCGGTAGTTCTGCACTGTGTGGAACTGGTCGGATTGCAGAAGCGATACTGGGGGAACGTACTGTGGCTCATGTCTTGATGGTTATTCCTTAGATGTTCGTGAGACAGAAGTAGGAGTCATTGCTGTGGTCTTTAGGCTCTTGCCACACCATTGGCGCAGTGAATGGCAAACCCGAACTTCGTTTTCCTTGCATCCATTCACTCAGGTGATTGACATAGGACCTACATGCAATGTGAGGCGCCCATTTCTTGTTTCGATTGCCCAATGGACATTTGAATTAGCTTTTGTAGTTCACTAGAACAGCCTTCGTGATGGGTTGCTTGAAGCTTTCCGGGTGAACGCTCCACAAATGTAACAAAAAGAGTCAGGATCATTTACACATTTGTGGCGTTCTATCTTTCACAACTGTCAAAATGGTTGAGAACTTCTGCAAGAATAGAAGTGGAAACAGTATATGTAACCTGCAACAAAATTACAAATTTAATAGATAAAGCTAAACAAAAAAATATATGAGTCACATCCTGTGAGCAAGATACACTGATGTATTGGTATTCAAGAACCGGACCTATACGTCCTTACTGATGCCATATTCGAGTTCAGCACCTTAGATTACCCCAGAATCAGACCATTTCGATTCAGAACCATGAAGTAATTTTTTTTTTTGTGGACCAGTTAATAATGTCACCCTACCCTGTCATTATCTTATATTTTTCCCTGTCATCTGCACCCTGCCATTCCCTACCCATCCCTTCACTACCCTGTCATTTCTAACCATACCCTGCATACCCTATCATCCCTTACTCTATCATTATTCCTTACCATATGTACCTTGTTTCTCAAACCCTAACCTACCTTGTCATTCCCAATACCATTTCATTCCTATCCCTACCGTGTCCTACCTAACCCTCTTTCCTCTTGTCATCCTCTACCCTACTGTGTCCTCCTAAACCCTACACTTTCATTCTTCACCCTGCCATCCCTTGCTGTTTCCTACCCTATAATCCCCTATTTTGCCTCGTGCTCTTATCCTGCAGCCTTCTCTACCTTACCTGGTCAAACCTTGCCCTACCATACCCTGTCACCCAAAAACTTCCTGTCGTACCCTATCATCCCCAGCCTTGCCTTACCCTATCATCCTCTACCATACACTAACCTGTCATCCTGTGTCTTACCCTAACTTTTCGTATTGTACCCTATCCTGTCATCCCCAACCCTAACATATTCTGCAGCACTCAACCCTACCCTCTCCTACCCTGCTGCAGCCTCATCATCTACCTGCTATCATCCCCATCCTTATTCATTGTCATCCCTTACTATATGCAGGGTTCTTGCTAACTGCCGATCGTTGCAAGCCATTTGGCTCCTAAGGTTTCAGATTTACGAGCCAAATAAATTTTTAGTGGACAAATTGGCTTCGAGCCAAAATATTTTACGAGCCAAAATATTTTACGAGCAGTAAATATTTATTAATTTACACAGTCTACTTTTAAACATTCACAATGGCAACAAGGAAAGACTTAATAATTGATCACACGTGCTTTTATGTTCATTAAAGTGAGATTTACTTATTTTGTAGTTTGCTGGGTTTTGAAGTGGATGTATATTTTCCTCGCCAAAAGGCAACTTGCATGTAAAATTTGTTTGCCAAGGAGAAAAAAATACTAGCATTTGCGAGCTGTAGCTCGCCAAACAAGAGCCCTGAAAGAGCCCTGATATGCAACTACCCTACCCTGCTCGAACAACCCCAGCGATCCTGGCCCAGGACTTGCCAAACCTGGACTGCAGCCCCAGCCTTGGACCTGCCCAACCCACATAAGCAGCCCCAGCCCTGGATATATGCAGCCTGCACCAGCAGCCTTGGCCCTGCCTGTCTCATACCAGCAGCAGCACAGGCCCTGCCTGTCTTGCACAAGCAGCCCAGGACCTACCTGGCCCACATCAATAGCTCTGGCCTTGGACCTGCCCAGCCCACACCAGAAGCCCTGGACCTGCCTGACACACAACAAAAGCTCTGGACCTCCCCAGCCCACACTGCAGCCCTGCCCTGCCCTGCCCTTCCTGCACAGGCCCTGCATGTCATGCACCAGCTTTCTTGGACCTGCCTGGCCCACACCAGCAGCCCTGGCCCTACCTGCCAACACCAGCTGCCTTAGACCTTGACTTGCCTGACCTGCACCAGTAGCCCTAACCATGGACTTGCCCATCCCACACCAGCATCCCTGGTCCTGGACCTGCCTGACCTGCACCAGCAACCCTGGTCCTGGACTTGCCATGCCCGCACCAGCAGCCCTGGTCCTTGAATTGCCTGGCCCACACCAGCAGTCTTGGAGCTAACCCTGGACCTCGACCTGCCTGGCCTGCACCAGCAGCCGTGGCCCGCACCAGCAGCCGTGGCCCGCACCAGCAGCCGTGGCCCTGGACCTTCCCTTCTCATACCAGCGGCCGTGGCCCTGGCCCTACCCGGCCTGCACCGGCAGCCCTGGCCCTACCCGGCCTGCACCGGCAGCCCTGGCCCTACCCGGCCTGCACCGGCAGCCCTGGCCCTGGACCCACCAGACCGACATCAGCAGCCCTGGCCCTGGACCTGCCCGGCCAACACCAGCAGCCCTGGCCCTGGACCTGCCTGGCCCGCACCAGCAGCCCTGGCCCTGGAACTACCTGGCCCGCACCAGCAGCCCCGGCCCTGGACCTACCCCTCCCTGCTCCAGCAGCCCCGGACCTGGACCTACCCCTCCCTGCTCCAGCAGCCCCGGCCCTGGACCTACCCCTGCCCGCACCAGCAGCCCCGGACCTGGACCTACCCCTGCCCGCACCAGCAGCCCCGGACCTGGACCTACCCCTGCCCGCACCAGCAGCCCCGGACCTGGACCTACCCCTGCCCGCACCAGCAGCCCCGGCCCTGGACCTACCCCTGCCCGCACCAGCAGCCCCGGCCCTGGACCTACCCCTGCCCGCACCAGCAGCCCCGGCCCTGGACCTACCCCTGCCCGCACCAGCAGCCCCGGCCCTGGACCTACTGCTGACCGCACCAGCAGCCCCTGCCCTGGACCTACCCCTGCCCGCACCAGCAGCCCCGGCCCTGGACCTACCCCTGCCCGCACCAGCAGCCCCTGCCCTGGACCTACCCCTGCCCGCACCAGCAGCCCCGGCCCTGGACCTACCCCTGCCCGCACCAGCAGCCCCGGCCCTGGACCTACCCGCTCACACCAGCAGCCCCGGCCCTGGACCAACCCCTGCCCGCACCAGCAGCCCCGGCCCTGGACCTACCCCTGCCCGCACCAGCAGCCCCGGCCCGCACCAGCAGCCCCGGCCCTGGACCTACCCCTGCCCGCACCAGCAGCCCCGGCCCTGGGCCAGCCCCTGCCCCTGCCTGCACCAGCAGCCCCGGCCCTGGACCTACCCCTGCCCGCACCAGCAGCCCCGGCCCTGGGCCAGCCCCTGCCCGCACCAGCAGCCCCGGCCCTGGGCCAGCCCCTGCCCCTGCCCCTGCCTGCACCAGCAGCCCCGGCTCTGGACCTGCCCCTGCCAGCACCAGCAGCCCTGGCTCTGGACCTGCCCCTGCCAGCACCAGCAGCCCCGGCTCTGGACCTGCCCCTGCCAGCACCAGCAGCTCTGGACCTGCCCCTGCCAGCACCAGCAGCCCTGGACCTACCACTGCCTGCACCTGCACCAGCACCAGCAGCCCTGGACCTACCACTGCCTGCACCAGCACCAGCAGCCCTGGACCTACCACTGCCTGCACCAGCACCAGCAGCCCTGGACCTACCACTGCCTGCACCAGCACCAGCAGCCCTGGACCTACCACTGCCTGCACCAGCACCAGCAGCCCTGGACCTACCACTGCCTGCACCAGCACCACCAGCCCTGGACCTACCACTGCCCGCACCACCAGCCCTGGACCTACCACTGCCCGCACCACCAGCCCTGGACCTACCACTGCCCGCACCACCAGCCCTGGACCTACCACTGCCCGCACCACCAGCCCTGGACCTACCACTGCCCGCACCACCAGCCCTGGACCTACCACTGCCCGCACCAGCAGCCCTGGACCTACCACTGCCCGCACCAGCAGTCCTGGACCTACCACTGCCTGCACCAGCAGCCCCAGCCATGGACCTTCCCCTGCCAGCCCCAGCCATGGACCTACTCCTGCCCGCACCAGTAGCCCCAGCCATGGACCTACTCCTGCCCGCACCAGCAGCCCCGGGCCATGGACCTTTCCCTGCCCGCACCAGCAGCCCCGGGCCCTGACCCTACCCCTGCCCGCACCAGCAGCCCCGGGCCCTGACCCTACCCCTGCCCGCACCAGCAGCCCCGGGCCCTGACCCTACCCCTGCCCGCACCAGCAGCCCCGGGCCCTGACCCTACCCCTGCCCCTGCCTGCACCAGGAGCCCTGCCCTGGACCTACCCATGCCCTGGACCTACCCATGCCCTGGACCTACCCATGCCCTGGACCTACCCATGCCCTGGACCTACCCATGCCCTGGACCTACCCATGCCCACGACCTACCCATGCCCACGACCTACCCCTGCCCACACCAGCAGCCCCAGGCCTGGACCTACCCCTACCTGCACCAGCAGCCCTGCCCTGCCCTGCCCAGCCCTGCCCCTGCCCAGCCCTGCCCCTACCCAGCCCTGCCCCTGCCCAGCCCTGCCCTGCCCCTGCCCAGCCCTGCCCTGCCCCAGCCCAGCCCAGCCCTGCCCCTGCCCCAGCCCAGCCCTGCCCCTGCCCCAGCCCAGCCCAGCCCTGCCCCTGCCCCAGCCCAGCCCTGCCCCTGCCCCAGCCCTGCCCCTGCCCCAGCCCAGCCCCAGCCCTGCCCCAGCCCCAGCCCTGCCCCTGCCCCAGCCCAGCCCAGCCCAGCCCTGCCCCTGCCCAGCCCAGCCCTGCCCTGCCCCTGCCCAGCCCAGCCCTGCCCTGCCCCTGCCCAGCCCAGCCCTGCCCTGCCCCTGCCCAGCCCAGCCCTGCCCCTGCCCCTGCCCAGCCCTGCCCCTGCCCCTGCCCAGCCCAGCCCCTGCCCAGCCCAGCCCCTGCCCAGCCCAGCCCAGCCCAGCCCCGCCCCTGCCCAGCCCTGCCCTGCCCAGCCCTGCCCTGCCCTGCCCAGCCCTGCCCAGCCCTGCCCTGCCCTGCCCAGCCCAGCCCAGCCCTGCCCTGCCCTGCCCAGCCCAGCCCCGCCCTGCCCTGCCCTGCCCAGCCCAGCCCTGCCCTGCCCAGCCCTGCCCTGCCCTGCCCTGCCCTGCCCAGCCCTGCCCTGCCCAGCCCAGCCCAGCCCAGCCCAGCTGCCCTGCCCAGCCCAGCCCTGCCCTGCCCAGCCCTGCCCTGCCCTGCCCAGCCCAGCTGCCCTGCCCTGCCCAGCCCTGCCCTGCCCTGCCCTGCCCAGCCCTGCCCAGCCCTGCCCAGCCCTGCCCAGCCCTGCCCTGCCCTGCCCAGCCCTGCCCAGCCCTGCCCTGCCCAGCCCTGCCCTGCCCTGCCCAGCCCTGCCCTGCCCAGCCCAGCCCTGCCCAGCCCTGCCCTGGCCCTGGCCCTACCCAGCCCTGGCCCTACCCAGCCCTGGCCCTACCCCTACCCAGCCCTGGCCCTACCCCTACCCAGCCCTGGCCCTACCCATACCCATACCCATACCCAGCCCTGCCCATACCCAGCCCTGGCCCTGGCCCTGGCCCTACCCAGCCCTGGCCCTACCCAGCCCTGGCCCTGGCCCTGGCCCTACCCAGCCCTGGCCCTGGCCCTGGCCCTACCCAGCCCTGGCCCTGGCCCTGGCCCTGGCCCTACCCAGCCCTGGACCTACCCCTGCCTGCACCAGCCCTGGACCTACCCCTGCCTGCACCAGCCCTGGCCCTGGCCCTACCCCTACCCCTACCCAGCCCTGGCCCTGGCCCTACCCCTACCCAGCCCTGGCCCTGGCCCTACCCCTACCCCTACCCAGCCCTAGCCCTGGCCCTGGCCCTACCCCTACCCAGCCCTAGCCCTGGCCCTGGCCCTACCCCTACCCAGCCCTAGCCCTGGCCCTGGCCCTACCCCTACCCAGCCCTAGCCCTGGCCCTACCCCTACCCCTACCCCTACCCAGCCCTAGCCCTGGCCCTGGCCCTACCCCTACCCAGCCCTAGCCCTGGCCCTACCCCTACCCCTACCCAGCCCTAGCCCTGGCCCTGGCCCTACCCCTACCCAGCCCTAGCCCTGGCCCTGGCCCTGGCCCTACCCCTACCCAGCCCTAGCCCTGGCCCTGGCCCGACCCCTGCCTACCCACCCCCTGCCTGGCCCTACCTACCCTACCTACCCCTAGCCCTGGCCCTACCCAGCCCTAGCCCTGGCCCTGGCCCTACCCCTACCCAGCCCTAGCCCTGGCCTCCCTACCCCTGCCTGCACCTACCCCTGCCTGCACCTACCCCTGCCTGCACCTACCCCTGCCTGCACCTACCCCTGCCTGCACCTACCCCTGCCTGCACCTACCCCTGCCTGCACCTACCCCTGCCTGCACCTACCCCTGCCTGCACCTACCCCTGCCTGCACCAGCCCTGGACCTACCCCTGCCTGGACCTACCCCTGCCTGCACCTACCCCTGCCTGCACCTACCCCTGCCTGCACCTACCCCTGCCTGGACCTACCCCTGCCTGCACCAGCCCTGGACCTAGCCCTGCCTGCACCAGCAGCCCCGGGTAGGTCCAGGGCTGGGGCTGCTGGTGTGGGCAGGGGTAGGTCCTGGGCAGGGGTAGGTCCTGGGCAGGGGTAGGTCCTGGGCAGGGGTAGGTCCTGGGCAGGGGTAGGTCCAGGGCCAGGGCAAGGGTAGGTCCAGGGCCAGGGCAGGGGCAGGTCCTGGGCAGGGGCAGGTCCTGGGCAGGGGCAGGTCCTGGGCAGGGGCAGGTCCTGGGCAGGTCCTGGGCAGGGGCAGGGGCTGGGCAGGTCCTGGGCAGGGGCAGGGGCAGGGGCAGGTCCTGGTCCTGGGCAGGGGCAGGGGCAGGTCCTGGTCCTGGGCAGGGGCAGGGGCAGGTCCTGGGCAGGGGCAGGGGCAGGTCCTGGGCAGGGGCAGGGGCAGGTCCTGGGCAGGGGCAGGGGCAGGGGCAGGTCCTGGGCAGGGGCAGGTCCTGGGCAGGGGCAGGGGCAGGTCCTGGGCAGGGGCAGGGGCAGGTCCTGGGCAGGGGCAGGGGCAGGGGCAGGGGCAGGGGCAGGTCCTGGGCAGGGGCAGGTCCCGGGCAGGGGCAGGTCCCGGGCAGGGGCAGGTCCAGGGCTGGGGCTGCTGGTGTGGGCAGGGGCAGGGGCAGGTCCGGGGCAGGTCCGGGACAGGTCCGGGGCAGGGGCAGGTCCTGGGCAGGGGCAGGGGCAGGTCCGGGGCAGGGGCAGGTCCAGGGCAGGGGCAGGGGCAGGTCCAGGGCAGGGGCAGGTCCAGGGCAGGGGCAGGTCCAGGGCAGGGGCAGGTCCAGGGCAGGGGCAGGGGCAGGTCCAGGGCAGGGGCAGGTCCAGGGCAGGGGCAGGGGCAGGTCCAGGGCAGGGGCAGGTCCAGGGCAGGGGCAGGGGCAGGTCCAGGGCAGGGGCAGGGGCAGGTCCAGGGCAGGGGCAGGTCCAGGGCAGGGGCAGGTCCAGGGCAGGGGCAGGTCCGGGGCAGGGGCAGGTCCGGGGCAGGGGTAGGTCCAGGGCAGGTCCGGGGCAGGGGTAGGTCCAGGGCAGGTCCGGGGCAGGGGCAGGTCCAGGGCAGGGGCAGGTCCAGGGCAGGGGCAGGTCCAGGGGCAGGGGCAGGTCCAGGGCAGGGGCAGGTCCAGGGGCAAGTCCAGAGCAGGTCCAGGGCAGGTCCAGGTCCGGGGCAGGTCCAGGTCCAGGGCTGGGGCAGGTCCAGGGCTGGGGCAGGTCCAGGTCCAGGGCTGGGGCAGGTCCAGGGCAGGGGCAGGTCCAGGGCTGGGGCAGGTCCAGGTCCAGGGCTGGGGCAGGTCCAGGTCCAGGGCTGGGGCAGGTCCTGGGGCAGGTCCAGGTCCAGGGCAGGTCCAGGTCCAGGTCCAGGGCAGGGGCAGGTCCAGGTCCAGGGCAGGGGCAGGTCCAGGTCCAGGGCAGGGGCAGGTCCAGGTCCAGGGCAGGGGCAGGTCCAGGGCAGGGGCAGGGGCAGGTCCAGGGCAGGGGCAGGTCCAGGTCCAGGGCAGGGGCAGGTCCAGGTCCAGGGCAGGGGCAGGGGCAGGTCCAGGGCTGGGGCTGCTGGTGTGGGCAGGGGCAGGTCCAGGGCTGGGGCTGCTGGTGTGGGCAGGGGTAGGTCCAGGGCTGGAGCTGCTGGTGTGGGCAGGGGTAGGTCCAGGGCTGGGGCTGCTGGTGTGGGCAGGGGTAGGTCCAGGGCTGGGGCTGCTGGTGTGGGCAGGGGTAGGTCCAGGGCTGGGGCTGCTGGTGTGGGCAGGGGTAGGTCCAGGGCTGGGGCTGCTGGTGTGGGCAGGGGTAGGTCCAGGGCTGGGGCTGCTGGTGTGGGCAGGGGTAGGTCCAGGGCTGGGGCTGCTGGTGTGGGCAGGGGTAGGTCCAGGGCTGGGGCTGCTGGTGTGGGCAGGGGCAGGTCCAGGGCTGGGGCTGCTGGTGTGGGCAGGGGTAGGTCCAGGGCTGGGGCTGCTGGTGTGGGCAGGGGTAGGTCCAGGGCTGGGGCTGCTGGTGTGGGCAGGAGTAGGTCCAGGGCTGGGGCTGCTGGTGTGGGCAGGAGTAGGTCCAGGGCTGGGGCTGCTGGTGTGGGCAGGAGTAGGTCCAGGGCTAGGGCTGCTGGTGTGGGCAGTAGGTCCAGGGCTGGGGCTGGGGCTGCTGGTGTGGGCAGGAGTAGGTCCAGGGCTGGGGCTGCTGGTGTGGGCAGGAGTAGGTCCAGGGCTGGGGCTGCTGGTGTGGGCAGGAGTAGGTCCAGGGCTGGGGCTGCTGGTGTGGGCAGGAGTAGGTCCAGGGCTGGGGCTGCTGGTGTGGGCAGGAGTAGGTCCAGGGCTGGGGCTGCTGGTGTGGGCAGGAGTAGGTCCAGGGCTGGGGCTGCTGGTGTGGGCAGGAGTAGGTCCAGGGCTGGGGCTGCTGGGGCGGGCAGGAGTAGGTCCAGGGCCTGGGCTGCTGGGGCGGGCAGGAGTAGGTCCAGGGCCTGGGCTGCTGGGGCGGGCAGGAGTAGGTCCAGGGCCTGGGCTGCTGGGGCGGGCAGGAGTAGGTCCAGGGCCTGGGCTGCTGGGGCGGGCAGGGGTGCGGCCAGGGCTGCTGGGGCGGGCAGGGGTGCGGTCAGGGCTGCTGGGGCAGGCAGGGGTAGGTCCAGGGCCCCAGGCTGCTGGTGCTGGCAGGGGTAGGTCCAGGGCCCCAGGCTGCTGGTGCTGGCAGGGGTAGGTCCAGGTCTGGTGGTGCTGGCAGGGGTAGGTCCAGGTCTGGTGGTGCTGGCAGGGGTAGGTCCAGGTCTTCTGGTGCAGGCAGGGGTAGGGGTAGGTCCAGGGCCCCAGGCTGCTGGTGAGGGCAGGGGTAGGTCCAGGGCCCCAGGCTGCTGGTGAGGGCAGGGGTAGGTCCAGGGCCCCGGCCTGCTGGTGAGGGCAGGGGTAGGTCCAGGGCCCCGGGCTGCTGGTGAGGGCAGGGGTAGGTCCAGGGCCCCGAGCTGCTGGTGAGGGCAGGGGTAGGTCCTGGGCCCCGGGCTGCTGGTGCTGGCAGGGGTACGGGCAGGGCTGCTGGTGCTGGCAGGGGTACGGGCAGGGCCACTGGTGCGAGCAGGGGTAGGTCCAGGGCCCCAGGCTGCTGGTGAGGGCATGGGTAGGTCCAAGGCCCCAGGCTGCTGGTGAGGGCAGGGGTAGGTCCAGGGCCCCAGGCTGCTGGTGCTGGCGGGGGTAGGTCCAGGGCTGCTGGTGCTGGCGGGGGTAGGTCCAGGGCTGCTGGTGCAGGCGGGGGTAGGTCCAGGGCCGCTGGTGCAGGCAGGGGTAGGTCCAGGGCCGCTGGTGCGGGCAGGGGTACGGCCAGGGCCGCTGGTGCGGGCAGGGGTACGGCCAGGGTAGGGCTGCTGGTGCGGGCAGGGGTAGGTACAGGTCTGCTGGTGCGGGCAGGAGTAGGTCCAGGACTGCTGGTGCGGGCAGGAGTAGGTCCAGGACTGCTGGTGCAGGCAGGGGTAGGTCCAGGGGCAGGGCTGCTGGTGCTAGCAGGGGTAGGTCCAGGGGCAGGGCTGCTGATGCGGGCAGGGGTAGGTCCAGGGCTGCTGATGCGGGCAGGGGTAGGTCCAGGGCTGCTGGTGCAGGCAGGAGTAGGGCTGGGGCTGCTGGTGCAGGCAGGGGTAGGTCCAGGGGAATGGCTGCTGGGACAGGTCCAGGGCAGCTGGTTCAGGCCGGGCATGTGTAGTGCTGCAGATGCGGGCCAGGAACATCCAGGGTCACTGGTGAGGGCTGGGCAAATCCTGGGCCAGGGCTGCTCGTGTTGGCCTGGCCAGTCCAAGACTACTGGGGCAGGCCTGGCAGGTCCAGGGTTGCCAAGGTGGACAGGGTAAAGCCATGGTTGCTGGTGCAGGTCCAGGAGTGCTGGTGTGGACTGAGAAGGGCCAGGACTGCTAGTGTGGGCCAAGCTGGTCCAGGGTTGCTGGCGAGACCAGTTAAGGCAAGGATGGGAGGTATGAAATGAGATGGAAAGGTTGGGGATGGGAAGGAAGGTAGGTGATGGGATGGCAGGGTAGGGGATGGGATAGAAGAGCAGGGGATGAGATTGCAGGGTACAGTAAGGAATGGGATGGGATGGCATGGCATGGCATGGCAGGGTAGGGGATGGGATGGCAAGGTAGGGGATGGGATAGAAGATTGAGATGACAGGGGAGGGAACAGGATGGGATGGCAAGGTAGGGGATGGGATAGAAGATTGAGATGACAGGGGAGGGAACAGGATGGAAGGGTAGTCAGGGCATAAAGATCATGGAAGAGTAAGAGGTGGCAGGGTAAGGAATGGGGTGGAACTGTAATGGGTGGGATGGCAAGGTAGAGAATGGGACAGAAGCACGGTTGTGGGAGGGATGGAAGGGAAGGGAAGGAGACAAAGGTAGTGTGGTGGGATGGTAGGGTAGGAAGTGGTAGGGTAAAGAATGAGATGGGATAGATGGGTAGTGGGTGGGATCGCAGGGCAGGGAGTGGCAGGTAAGTGGTGTCCAAACAGGGAATAATATGGGACGGGAAGTGAAGGGGTGGCAGAGCAGAAAATGGGATGGAAGGGTAAGGAGTAACAGTAGGGGAGGATAAGGAATTACTGTAGGGTAGGACAGGAAGTGACATTATGGGACAAAAACTGACATATGGGCAGGGTAGGGTAGGGAGTGAGAGTAGAGCAGGGTTGGGTAGGGAGTGAGCAGGGTTGGGTAGGGAGTGAGTAGGGCAGGGTAGGAAGTGAAAGTAGGGCAGGGTAGGAAGTGAAAGTAGGGCAGGGTAGGAAGTGAAAGTAGGGCAGGGTAGGGAGTGAAAGTAGGATAGGAGAATAGGGAGTGAAAGTAGGATAGGAGAATAGGGAGTAACAGTAAGGTAGGATAGGGAGCAACAGCAGGGTAGTGGGGAGTGACAGTGAGGTACGGTAAGAACTGACAACAGGGCAAGGTAGGATAGGGAGTGACAGTAGGGCAGGGTAGGATAGGAAGTGACAGTAGGGTACGGTAGGATAGGGCATTACAGTAGGGTGAGGTAGGAAGTGACAATGGGGGAGGATAAAGAGAGACAGTAGGGTAGGATAGGGAGTGACAGTAGGGTAGGATAGGGAGTGACAGTAGGGTAGGATAGGAAGTGACAGTAGGGTAGGATAGGGAGTGGCAGTACGGTAGGATGAGTAACAGTAGGGTAGGATAGGGAGTGGCAGTACGGTAGGATAGGGAGTGGCAGTACGGTAGGATGAGTAACAGTAGGGTAGGATAGGGAGTGACAGTAGGGTGGGGTAGGGAGTGAGTGGGGGAAGATAAAGAGTGACAGTAGCGTAGGATAGGGAGTGACAGAAGGGAAGGGTAGGGAATGACAATAGGAGAGGATAGGGAGCAATATAAAAATATGCAGTTGTAAATCCTCGTAGTCTGACGCATTTTACTTCGACGCCTTGTTTTTCGCGCAAGAAAAGTTTCCGAGTTGTCTCACACTTCGCTAGCTTCCCTGCACTTCGACCCTACCAGCCGGCAGCTGACACTCAGCAGACGATGCATACCGATGCTCAGTCTTGGCACTGTTCATTTTTCTGTGCAACAGTTTTCCATGATCTTTACACAGCAGGTCCAGTGGGGCAGTAGACACACGTGAGTTTGTTATTGTTTCTGATCGTAATGTACGGTCTTCAGCCATGTCGTGAATACACAGCAGGTCCAGCAGGGCAGTAGACATGAGAGTTTGTAATCATAACGTATGATCTTCAGCTGTGTTGTGCTACTATTTCTTAACAAAGAATCGTTACGTTTCTCGTAACACTATTTTTGTTTTGATGGACAATAATAAATGTCCCAGTACAGAGATGGTAGACTCAGCCCACCAATTTTCGATTCTATTTGACTATAATACAGCCTCTCTTCCTTATAGCAGTGAGAAAAAAAATGCTGTTATAATTTCTCCCTTCCCTTTAGTGACAAAGAGGGCACATAAAATGATGGGTTTAGTTGACCTACTTTGATGTCGAAAATTAAATAATCTGGCGAAAAGTGGCAGCTTTTCCTTGGTTATGACATCAGGAACTAGCCCATCCATTCTCAACACACCTTCACTTGCCACTAAAGCCAGTCTTCACTTTATTTCTGGTAAGGGTTTTTGGTGTTGCAGCTCTTTATAACAGTTTTAATGTCTTTCCAGGCACATGTTTATTGTATTATGCTGTTTTAGCAATAGCAAACACTCATTTCATTTCGGGTAGGGCCAGTTTGGTGTTACAGTACTTTCTGATAGGGTAGGTACGTGTCCTATCGCAACGCTCCTCTATTTTTCCCATTGATTCTTACCTTCACTCGTCGACGTTTCACGGTTTGTGAGGTTTTGGCGGAACATCCAAGCAGCAAAAAACCAGGATTTACTGTACATGACAATACATAAATTTCACCATACATAACAAACATGACAAATACATAAACATGATATTTAACAATACATAAACATTACAATACACAAAATCCATGCATATTAGGTACAGTCGGCATAAGAAGTGACGGCGGAGTATCCAGAAGGTTTCGGTCAGTGATAATGGATAATACTCCTTTTATAGCTTTGCAAGAAGACATCTATTATGTAAAATTGTAATAGAAAACAATAAAGAAGTGGCAAAGTACTTATGAATTTCCTAACTGTAGAAAACAGTTTGCTAGTTACGATAATAAGAAATCCTGAATGGAACTAATTGATGTTTCAGAACTATCGCTCAAGGACAGTCAGGAATAAAGTTGCAGAGTTTAATTCTTGTGTGGTAGCAAGCAATTATTTTTGGTACAATGAAAATCTGTCATTTTTAGGTATTAAGTATTTACCAATAGACTACTAGTGAATAGTTAAAAGTCATTTATTTCTGTTTTTGTTGTCTCCATGGACAACAACAGAAAGTGGGAATGTGGCATAAAGTTAGTAGGCTATTTTAAATAGCTCGATCAACAAACATGAATGAAGACAGCTTTTACTCACAGACATGCAGCTATTACACTGCATTTGGACATTTTTCCACTAGGGAAAATCGGTGGAAAACTTAGTATAAGCCTGGGAACTATCAGTGAATGAAATATAAATGAACCTTGCAAATTTGCCGAGAGTCGGAGCTCCTTGGAGAATGCAAACTTCTGTCATAGTCTAGTATCCTCGGTGCCTGAACAACTGACAAGAGTAATAAAATGCATTAAACATATAAACTGAGTTCAAAACTTCCAAATCAGCATTTTCAGTTAGACAGGACATAGCTGTTTATTTAAAATGAAAGATACAGTATTTCAGATTTAAAAGATCGAACAAGTATGTGCTTTTGCATTGCACGAGTTTGTAAGCCCATGTTTTAGTCCTCTTTACTGCCTAGTGTAAGAGAAAAAGGAATAATCTGTCATACCTAGTAATTTTGCATCAATAGGGAATAAAGTAGTTAATTACATTTAATATATGCTAGGGGTAACAAGGAATAAGTGGCAGAAAAGGTCTTGCTGCAGCTTCAGGTAGGGCATCCTTAGTAAGAATAATTTAATTTTTGCCGCATCCTTATTATTCCTATATCATCACCATAGCATTTGAAATGCAAGTAGTGTATTGCATTCACGAGAATTTTCCTAGGTTGGCCTTCGAAACTAGATAATCAGTTTTTGAAATCCTGGGACATAAACATGAGCACGGGCATATACTGTGCACCACGCGCGGTGTAATACATTACACATTCAAATCGGAAAAACATATGTTACTGGTTAGCTTCTAAACATATCATTTCCTCACATTACTCATTTCTCATAATTCTTAGCATGATACACTACTTTTTTTTTTCTTTCCTTTTCGATGACGTGATGAAGTACAGAATTTTTTACCTTCAATAAGATTTCACAGAACGCATGGCAATGCAGTGTCCGAAGCAATCTGAAACTCTGCCATCACTTCTTGGGGCGACTGTATAATGCAAACAAAAATGTTTTATTGTTTACTGGAGCTTTCTTTTAATTCTGAATGAAGAAAAATTTTGTAACATTCTGCAGTCACTGTTCCTTTGAGTATTAGTGAAAACTGATAAAATATGTGAAGCACACCAGAGTCAGGGACAATGCTTTACCTAATATTATTACTTTTTTTTTATTATGCCAAATATTATTATTATACCTCCTCCACTCCTCCTGGGGCAACACTGGATTAGATAATGATCATCACTATCAATGATCGAATGTGCTGGTTTATATTATTTTCAATCATTATTAACTATTATCATTACTGCTATTATTATTATCATCAATAATCCTCTATGATATGATGTGTCTGGGATAAATGTGTGATACATGTCCTAGTGTGATGCACAAGGCAAAATAGTGAAGACTGTTCATTACTCTACATTTACAATTTAAATCACTGTACATTTTCCTTCAGAGGAAAATATAAGCATTAATTACTGTATATTTTGTTGGTATTATACTCTGATGAAAAACAAGAAGCTGAACACTGAATTTGTAACCGTGTAAAAAAAGATGCATTTTGGACAGTAGCACCATATTAAAGTGTCAGTCTATTATTTTAGCACCAGTCACGTTAATCTATTGTTATGAGAATTCAGAAAGGAGATGCCAGTTTTATGGAGAGAGAGAGAGAGTCCATTTCCTTAAATGTCGGGACTAATTAACCTAAATCCCTATGCTCCTTATGAGGAAATAAAGAATTGGATCAAACGTTCTATATATTTGTATTTTGTTATCCTTAAAACTTATGCATAATTATTCCTAAGTAATGTGTGTGTGTGTGTGTGTGTGTGTGTGTGTGTGTGTGTGTGTGCACAATCTTAGAGGGCTACCAAGTCTCCAAAGTCAATCATTACCAGATATACTTGAGGTTGAAATTTTCCATGATTTAAGTATCAACAAACACTGAATACGGACAACAGCTGCCAGTTCGGCTGTTAAGTGTGTGGTGGATGTTTTTTATGCAAGTACGAGCAAACAATCTTACAAGAAAATTTGCGAGCAGTGACCTGATTGACTAGGTGAAAGGCTTGGTAATTGTATGAGTCAAAATGGAAATGCCATAATACGAAGTCTCCTTGCTACACCCAACAAAACAATAACAAGACTTACCTGATTTTGCCATCAGCTGCCAGTCTTCAGCATGGAGCAGCAGAGGAGGAGGCAAAGAAGGAAGCAGACGGTTCTGGATGTCAAAATCCTCTTCAGCAGCTTGTGCATGTTCTCCAAGGGCAGGACCGGCCAAGACCAACAACTGAAGATAAAGTCTGCATTACTGTACTGTATAAATTATCACAGTAAAACAAACCCTTAAATTCTAATTTTTCATTAGGCCAATTTGCCAGTAGTAAAACCATCATAGTTCAGTGAAACCTATCTCACCCAATCTTCATGTGCAGTGCCTGGTAAAGAGACCTTTGGGCCCTGGTGCTAGAAACTCCTGACCCTATACCCATTATGATTGTTTTTTATGCAATGAAGGAACCAAAGGATACAAGCCCACAGAGACTGTTCCCTAAAAGAGAGAGAGAGAGGGGTTATTTCCCACCATACATGCTGGTCCTTATTTCAAAAGATGATCAGACAGATTTACATAATATACAACTGCAGAATATTCACTAGGTATTAGTAACCTCCTAAGCAAACAGTAACTGAGTGGCAACCTGAGGTGAAGCAAGGAAGAGAGACATGAAATAGGGAGATTCACCAGGACTGGATAAACAACCCTTAACTAATTCCCTATCCCCCTGCAAGAAGGATGGACAACTGCACAAGAAGGGTAAACTTAAGCCTATGGTCCACCAGGTTTATGTTGCAGATAAACCTGGGGTCACATCATCATCATCATCATCATCACCATCATCATTATTATTATCCCATCCACAAGTGAGGTTAGGTAGGGTACATTGTTGGAAAAAAAGAATGGATACAATACAGGAAAAACTAATCAACAGCATGCTTAATGATATGAGCCTCACACTCATCCACTTACCCTTCAAGATCCTGCAGTCCTGCCACCATTCAAGTGCCTGGAATATTGGCTCCAACTGACAGGTAAAGTTGTTCACAGGCAGCTTCATAGTTACCTGTAAGAGTTTATCTAAAACATGTATATATAAAATACAATATTACAGTATACTAGGCAGTACAGAGGAAGGAAGGAATAATGAAGAATTAGCATCAAGCCATAACATAGCCATATGGCACTGTTGGAGTAGGGGGTAGAATAAAGGCTGAAGAAACACTGAAATACTGAGAAGAGAGGTGGGACAGAAAAGGACAGTAAGGAGAGAAAGACTGGAGACAAAAAGGACCCTTTTAGTCCCCTCTTATGACAAGCAGAGATAGTGGGGAAGTATTCTCTGCCCCCCCCCACCCACCCACCCACCCCAGGTGTGGCAGTACAGTGGAGTGAAAAAATTTTTAATGAAATTGATTCAGTGACTATATTTTCCATGTATAAATGTATGTATTTTTTAATTAGTAACATGAGGAAACATTAAAATTTCATCCCCATTTTTATGCTTTAGGATGTGTTGTCACCAAGCCTATAAATGTTGCTGAATTTTAAGTCACCAAATTTCTAAATAACATCAAGTACCTCCAAAGATGTCACAAACATTTAAGAAATATCAAGTATCTTTAAGATGTCACCATACCTCTACATATATGATGTTTCAGTTCTTAGGTTTGTGCCACCGACCCTTTTAACATTAAATATTTATGTCACCAAACATTATCAAGTACTGTACCTTTAAGATGTCACCATACCTCTAAATATTGTCACCAAGTTTTCAGGTTTGCCATCAAACCTCATAGTAACATTAAATATCTGTCACCACACATTATCAAAAAACCTGTAAGATGTCACCATACCTTTAAATAATGTCACCAAGTTTTCAGGTTCGTCACCACTAAGTAATATTATTTAAGTTAACACCATACATCTAAGAAATATCAAGTACATTTATGATGTCACCATACATCTATATTATGTCTCCATGTGTTTAGGTTTGTCACCAAACCTTTAAGTAACTATATGACCAAACATTAAAAAAAAAAACAAGTATTTAAGATGTCACCATGTCACTGAGTTCTTAGATTTTTCACCAAACCTCTTAGTAACAATGAATATTTGTTACCAAACACTATCAAGTACCTTTAAGATGTCACCATATCTCTAAATAATGTCACCTAGGTTTTAGGTTTGTCACCAATCCTCTTAGTAACATTCAGTATTTGTCACCAAACAACTAATAAATATCAAGTACCTTTAAGACATCACCATACTTCTAAATAATGTCACCAAGCTTTTAGGTTTGTCACCAAACCTCTTAGTAATATTCAGTATTTATGTCACCAAACATTTAAGAAACATCAAGTACCTATAAGATGTCACCATACCTTTAAATAATGTCACCAAGTTTTTAGGTTTGTCACCAAACCTCTCAGCAACATCAAGTATTTATGTCACCAAACATTTAAGTAATATCAAGTACCTTTAAGATGTCACCATACCTCTAGTTTCAGTTTGCATCACCAAACCTCTAAGTAACATCAAGTATTTATGTCACCAAACATCTAAGAAATACCAAGTACATTTATAATGTCACCATACCTATAAATAATACCTCTAAGTAATGTCATTAAGTTTTTAGGTTTGAGTCACCAAGTATACATTTTAGTCATCAAGCATATATTTTCATCAAACACATTTTAGTCACAAAGTATATAGTTTCATCAAATATATTTTAGTCACCAAGCATATATTTTCATCAAACATATATTTCAGTCACCAAGCATATACTTTAGTCATGAAGCATATACCGTATTTCATGCCGCCAAGCATATATTTTAATGCCACCAAGCATATATATTCATGCCACCAAGCATATACAAGGTGCTACCCAAAAGTTCCAGTAATTTGAATATTGTAGGAAAATAAGTTACCTTACCTCCTAGTTCTCACTGTTGCCTTCGTAGTAGTCCCCTTGGGCATGTATACAGTAGTCCCAGCATTTTGACCGTGAGTCCATGCATCCCTGGAAGGCTTCAGGTGTGATGGTCTTGAGCACCTCCAGCGATTCTGTCCGGATTTCCTCAATCGAGTCAAATCGTCACCCTTTCAGTCGTAATTTCAGACTGGGAAACAGAAAAAAGTCGCAGGGGGCAAGGTCAGGCGAATAGGGTGGATGGGGAATGACTACCGTGTTAGTGGAAACCATGAACTGCCAGACAACAACTGATGTGTGGGCGGGGGCGTTGTCATGAAGCAGGACCCCGTCCTTGTTCTTCCACTGTTCTGGACTTTTGCTGTGGATGTTCTCCCTCAGATGCTGCAAAACTTCACAGTAAAACTTTCCGCTAACAGACTGACTGGGTGGGATGAATTCTTGTGACCAATCCTTTGGATATCGAAGAAAATGATAAACATTGACTTGACATTGCTGTGAACTTGATGTGCTTTTTTCGGCCTTGGTGAATTGGGAGACTTCCATTGCGATGACTACTGCCGGGTCATATTCAGTAAGCTAAATGATATAGTACCATACCGTGTCTGGGCTTTCTAAATTTTTACGGTCGGATGCCCATTCCTGACACCAACCCTCCCCAATTTATCCGGGCTTGGGACCGGCACTGAGCTGAGCAAGATTCCTTATCCTTGGATCAAGCACAACTCAATGGCTGGGTTAAAATGTCATATACTCCTTTTAATTCAACTTGGCCTTAAATTCTACCCAGTCCGAATTCTGAATTCTAGCAAGATTAACAAATACTATAGTCCTTTTACTCTAACTTGACCTAGAAGTGCCATCCATAATTCTAACAAGTGATTAACAACAGAATATAGTAACAGTCATGAAGTGCTATGAAAAAGATGCAAAGCCACTGCACTGTATTTTTCTGCTGCTGAACTGTGTGATATAAACTGCAAAAGGACAAAAATCTAGGCCAAGTTATGGCAACACGAGTAGTGTGTAACTCACTCTTTAAATCCATAAGGATTTTTGTTTTTTTTTGCACAGTTATCACAGTTCAGTGGCAGAAGACGTCTGTACTAAGGTTCAACATCCTTTCCACTGAACTTCTTTATTACTAGCACAATATTATGGTGATGATGATCTGTTACAGCTCAACACTCAAGATGGAGAGATGGCAAGTTTATCATCATCATCATTATCCAGACCTCCTTTCCCACCCTAGGGCAGGATGAGGATTAGCAATGTCCAGACAGCCCAAATTTGCCCAATCCAATGGGCCATACTTCCATTCACTCATCATTCAAGCCCCCGGAATCCTGGCTTTATTGGATACGCCAAAAATATTCACCACACTCTGTAGCTTCACATCAACATATCCGATAGAGTCAATCCGGAAGCTCTGACGTTAAAAAGGGGTGCCAAATCCCTGATCATGCACTTCTCCTCACAATATTCATCCAGCCAGCTCGATCTCTTGTCAGTTTACCGACTTCCAACCTCTCATGCTCACACACTCATCCACCATATCTCTCCACCTTCTCCTTGGCCTACCTCGCCGCCTCCTTCCTTCAAACTCACTCTGACATACCGGTACCTTTTTCACCACTCTGTTGTTATCCATGCTCTCCACATAACCATACCATCTCAGTACACTCTACAATTCTGGTGTCCACAGACTTCCTCACCCCACATCTTTCACGAATCGTATCCTATCCACTCTCTGTATTCCATATACTGTACATTCCTCAGCTGTCCCATCTACAATGCTATCACTCTTGACTATTCATTTTCATGCCACACCATAGTCTCACATCCTTATGTTAAAGCTGGCACTAACACTCCTTCATGTAAGCCTCATGCAGCTGCAAAACTCAAGCCTCTGTTTCTTATCAAGGCCTTCATTGCACCAGCTACTTTCCTTCCTTGTGTCACTCTACTTTCAACTTCTTTTGCACATTTTCCTCTCTCTTCTATTACTGTACCCAGCTATTTGAACTCTGTCACCAATTCGTCTCACTCCACTCATTGTAACATCACACTGGGAGTCACCTTTTCTCTCAATAACCCTCACTTCACTCTTTTCTAAATTTACTCTCCAGGCACGACGCTCACAGACATCAGCAAAATTCTGCACTAGTCTACCAAGTTCTTGTCCAGTATTTGCAAGTAGTACTGCACCATAAGCATACAACAAATTTGAGATATTCCATCCATCACCATTCATTACCAATCCCATCCCCCTTTTCATTACTCATGTTATTACTTCTCTCATCACTCCATCCATACATACAGTATACTGAACAACCAGGGGGACATCACACAACCTTGTCACGCACCCACACTGATTGTGAACCATTCACTTAGATGCCCATTAACCCTTACACATGGTTCACTACCATCATAAAAAGAAGTTTAAGGCCAGATAAAATGAACCAAGTACAGGTGATGCTGAATGAACTAGTGGGTTAAGGCACTGGAGTAGGATGGGGCCAGTAAGGGCTTATATCTGAGGAACAGTTGAGATTTATTAATCACAATGCCATTCAGGGATGAATGAGGCTGGTCATCCTTGACCTAACCCCTCTGTGCCAAGCAACATAAATATACAGTATGCAATGTATATCATGTACGTCCAGCTTATTTCAAGTATTTTGGTGGCAAGGTTGGGCTGCAGTGCTATCAAATAAACTCCCACCTTTATGCCTGCCACCCCATACAAACACAGTTAAGACTGAGGATCACTGAGGATCAGGTAAGAAGTTAACCTACTGCTTTTTCAAAACAACAGAGCAGTATCAAGGCCACATGTAAAGGCACCGTCACCAACCTACAACAACTTCACTAACAAAGGTCACCTTTAAGCCAAACAAAAATCACTAATAGCAAAAATAAGCTGACAATAAAATCACTGGATACAACAGCTACTTTGTGTAAATCTGAGCCAAGTTCAGGTGAAAGGACTATAAGAAGAATGAAACTAACAAGATGACTAAATAGGAGATACAACTACTTCTGCACTGCCCATGTAAATCTGAGTCAAGTAAATGTGAAAGGACTATGGAATCAATGACTACAAACAGATTATATGGTGTAAAATACATTGTTCATGAATACCTGGGCTAAGTTATGGAGAAACTGATAGTAAAGTCACTGGATAAAAGGCATAAAGTACCATATCGTTTGAGCTTACATGCGTCACCCTTAGTAACTTAATGGGAGCTCTCCACACCTCACAATCTCAGGCAGCTTTCCTATTCAGTCCCTTATCCCTCAATTTACACTTTATGCCCGCATCCCATTTGTTTTTTGGCCCGCTTCTTGCAACCCTACCCTCAAGGTTCACCCCTCTCACCCTCGGCACCCAGCTGCCATTCTCCATCCTGTCAACATGCCCAAACCATCTCAATCTACCCCTTCTCATCATGGCACTTATGCATTCAAGTCCCAACACTCCTCTCAACTCTTGCAAGCTCAGTCCAAACCCCCTAGGCCTGTCATTCAAGGATGAACTGTACATCCATATAATCATTTATCATTTCTGCACATCTGAGTCAATGAATATCCCATTTGATGTAGTGCTGCCTACTCTTCCTTCACCTTTATCATGGTTTTTATGTCTGCCCTCTCTCTTCCTATTTCTCCCATCTTTCCTGTCACTTATTATTACTCTTCTTTCCTTTTCTGGTGGCCTTACATTGAGTGACAAGCCAAAAGGTTACCTGAAAGCCAGGAAACCATTTACAACACTGGGTGGTACCCATATAACCAACCCACACGTTTTCCTACGTGTTAACAAGTGGATTGGCAGAGGGTTAATGCTCCTCCCCATAAATACAAGTAACTCAAAGACAAACAGCCACCCCTTACAAGACTATGGTGTCTGGCTATAGATAGATGGAATGTCCTCTTCCTTTACTGGACAGGTCTCATTACCATACAGCATTACACATGCTGCATAGAAGGACCTCCTAGCATGGAGGAAGAGTCCTCTTGAAGTCATGAGAGGCAACAACTAATAGAATAAAAATAAAATAATAATAATAAAAATCAGAGGGTATGTATAAATTTAATAAAATCATTTGGGGATGACTTGGTTAAATGAAAAAGACAAGCAGATTGAAGGGGTCAGGTTGTGGCCAGCCCAATCAAGATGCATGATCAAGAAATAGCCAGGGCTTGTATTCTTGTTGGCTCTGGAGGCTCCCTGGTGCTTCTTCCACTGCAGCTTTTGCAAACTACTCATTCTCTTATACTGTCTTATTTGTATCAACACAGACTGCATAAACTGCATATAGGCATTGTTAATGTGCTATTGGCAAAAGTAAGTTGGTTGGGAATATTTGCTTAGTGCCTCCTTAAATAACAAGAAAACAACCTTATTATTTTATTTTATATGAGTCCAACTCTGGACAGAGGCCTGTTCCCTGTCGCCTAGTGGTCCTCCTACATACTTTGCCTCCACATGTCACCACTTTGGCACAAACATCCACCATCCATACTGAATACATGCTAGGACTGTCTTGTACAGGACTGGTGTTTTGTTATTAGTGGGGGTTCCATATTCTGACTCTTGTCCTCTATACAGCTATTAACCCTTTCAGTCTGTTTCATCTGTGCTGCCACCATACATTTTTTCATCATCTTTGGATAGACAATACTCTTCACTTTAACTAAACATATAATTACCATCTCTCCAACCTGCATACTGAGCTGTAACAGTTGGCTGAAGGTATGGCAGTGATGGTATGAATGTATGGTGGTGGTGGTGGTGGTGATAGTGATGTGTTGGTGTGATGATGGTACACTGATGGGTATAATGGTAATGCTGTGGTGATAAATGGTAATGACAACAGTGGTGGTATGATGGTATGGTAGTTGTATTATGGTATGCTGCCTGTAGTGGTGGTGCCATGATGGTATGGCAGTGGTACTGTGGTATGCTGCCTGTGATGGTGGTGGTAGGATAGTATGGTAGTGGTATGATGGTACAATTGTGGTGAGAGTGTGGAGACAAGGTATAGTGGAGTTCCCCTAACAACCACTGGAAATATTATGACAAGGATTATCTGTAACACCCAAACATTGCAGAAAAACAAAGATACCAAGGGCAGTAAAGTTAGACTATTATTTACACTGGCAGTGGCATTTTGCAGGGGGGTCAAAAGCTCAATGCAGCCCCCAATACATTCGCCTCCAAATCATTCTCGAGTTAGAGTTAAGTTAGACTGGGTTAAGTTAGGTTAAGGTAGGTTTGATCAGGTTAGGCTAAATGGGACAAAACAATTGGTGATGGAGTGACCTGGGGAGCAAATTGACCAGAACGCCCACCATAGCAGGCAGCCATTTGTCACTGTCTGCATGCATAATTGATGTGATTTTGTTAGTAATATAATCAAAACTGCGCATTTCTACAACTTTTAAAACTTATCATTAGGTTATATGTTACTGATGAAGGTTTTTGTGTGTGTGTGTGTGTGTGTGTGTGTGTGTGTGTGTGTGTGTGTGTGTGTGTGTGTGTGTGTGTGTGTGTGTGTGTGTGTGTGTGTGTGTGTGTGTGTGTGTGTGTGTGTGTGTGTGTGTGTGTGTTCGACTCTGGGCAAAGGCTCAGGGCCTGTTTCTTGGGGGCAGTGGCCTATCCCAAGGCCCAGTAGTCCTCCTACACCTCCACATGTCACCACTTCGGCGCTAACACCCACCGTCCATATTGAATACATGCTAGGGCTGACTCATACAGGACTGATGTACTGGTATTAGCGGGGGTACTTTTACGACATGTCGGCGGGTCATCTGGTAGATCAGGAAAGTCTGCTTTTTAGGAAATTCAAATCCTTAGACTGTTCCCTGCCCCAGCCGGGATTCGATCCTGGGTCCATTAGGACTGCAGGCCACCTCTCTACCGATTCAGCCACTGCCTCTATCTATTGCCAGACGCCTTAATCCCGTAAGGGGTGGCCACAAACAAATCGCCTCCACGTCGCCCTCTCCCTCGCCATTTCACTGCCCTACTCCCAACTCACACACCCCTCTCTCATATACCTCTTCACCCCATCCCTCCATCTCATCCTTGGCCTCCTCCTCCCTGTCCCCTCAGTCTCACTCAAACGCTCCTCATTACTCTTGTTCTCCATAACAATATGCAATAATAATAATAATAATGAAAATACAGTAATAATAATAACTGATGATAAAAAGTTTATGGCGGACTGCTACTAAATCCTTCACAAAATACACTTCATTCTAACTTTGACGAGATGTTTGTTCTTTGACTGCCCATACCAGTGGCTCAATGGCAGAATAAGAGAATACTATGGCCCTACATCTTTCCCACAGGACTTTTTCATGACTGGCATCATACTCTAGTATCAATCTACTGATATAGCTCAGCACTCAAGACGAAAGATGGAATTTTCATGTTTAAGATGTTAAGGGTCCAGGCTATCCAAAGATGAATAAAACTGTGTGGTGGCAGCAAGGATAAAACAGACATCACACTAATGGGTTAATAGATATGCAGAGGACAAGAGTAAGAGTATGGAACCCCCACTAATACCAGTAAACCAGCCTTGTACGAGAGCCGTAGCATGTATTCAATATGGATGGTGGGTGTTAGTGCCAAAGTGGTGACATGTGGAGGGGATGTATGTAGGAAGATTACTGGGCCACAGGGAACTGGCTGTCAAGCCTATGCCCAGTAGGGGTGGGAGGGGAGGGGTATGCAGTCTCCTAGCAAATATTCCTAACCAAATTATTTTTGCCTTTAGCACATTAACAATGCCTATATGCATTTAATCCAATCTATGTTGATACTAACAAGACAGTATAAGAGAATCATAATGAGTAGTTGCAAATATTGTAATGGCAAAAGCACCAGGGAGCCTCTTGAGCCAGCAAGAATACAAGCCCTGGCTATTTCATGAAAATGCATCTTGAGAGGGCTGGCCACAACATTACCCCTTCAATCTAGTTGTCTTTTTTATTTAACACTGTCATCCCCAAATGATTTTATTAAATTTCTACCTACACTCTATTATTATTTTATTTTTATTTTAGTACCTGTTGCCTATCCTGAAACTGAGAGGGCTCTCTCTCCATGCTAAGTGGTCCTTGTATGCAGCACGTCTGGAGTGGAATGCTGTACAGTAGCTGGACCAAGGCAGTAGAGGAAGAAGATATTCGTAAGCTCTATGTACAGATATGATAAGGATTTGACTGATGTGTAGTCAGTTACTGAATGATAGGCCTGAAGGGAGGGGGTTTAGGAATGCAACTGATGAGAGGAAGGACAAGACTTGAATGTACAGGTACTAATGCAATGATGGGTATTATGAAGTTAGCAACCACAAAGAACTGAGTTATATAAAAGAACCATCTGCTATATTTCCTTTATAACAAGTAGACCCTCACTACATCAAACGTCGATATAATGGATTTCGGATTTATCTTACGCCTCTGAGCCCACTGAACTTTTTTCGGCTCTACCGAACTAGGGTCGATATATGAGGTATATCATGTGGCCCTTCTGAACACCTCTGAGCCCACCAAACTTTTTTTTCCCAACTATACTAAACTAGGATTGATAAATGAGAAGCACTACCTAGCCCTTCTGAAATGCACACCTGGCACAGGGTGATTTATAACACAGCTGCCAAGGTATATGGCTTCTCCCACCCAATTGGACTAGGTTGGGGATCTGTTGGCGGGAATATATGATGAGTTGGGCTATTTGGGAGCTACTTCTGGTATGGGTGAGCAAGACCAGAGTCTGTGAACACACTGTATTACATATTATCAACCTCAGACTTGCCACATTTTTCACTGTGTTCAGATGATCGCATTCGTGTCTTAAATGTCTCGACATTGCCAAGTGGTTTCATTATGAAGAATGGCTTCTAGTTAGGAAG
This sequence comes from Coenobita brevimanus, assembly GCF_032717465.1. Classification (NCBI taxonomy): domain Eukaryota; kingdom Metazoa; phylum Arthropoda; class Malacostraca; order Decapoda; family Coenobitidae; genus Coenobita; species Coenobita brevimanus. The sequence goes on from NC_137009.1 coordinate 37,819,827, forward strand.
ATCCCACCACCTCTTCTTCAGGGAAAGCCAAGAGGAGGATTCTTTCCACTGCTGAGAAGGTTGAGGTGACTGGGGGCTACAACAGAGGCAAAAGCAGGTCCAAACTCATGGGCAAGTATGGGCTGAAGACAACAACTCTCCAAGACACCCTGAGGGTGAAAGATAACACAAAGCCATGATGAAATGAAAAGTGGGAAGAAGAGGAAAGATGTGTTCAGAACCCGCAAGCTGTCCAACAAGAAGCTGGACAAAGCTGTGTACAAGTGGTATACATAGGAGAGCTGAGGATGTCCCTGTTCATGACCTGGACATCCAATATGCAGCACAGAGGTTTGCTGCACACCTTGGAATTGAAGATTTCAAGTGTTGGAACGGCTGGTTGTGGAGGTTCAAGAGGCACCATGGCATTGTTAAAAGGGGCACAACTGGAGAGCTGCTCAGTGCCGATATTAATGCTGTGGAGCCATCTGTTCAGGAAAGCCGATGATAGAGAAGGGCCTGTGAGGATTCCAAATTTGCAATGCTGACAAACTGGGCTCTTCTGGTGTGCTCTTCCTCAAAACACCCAGATTTCTACAGATATTGGCAGCACTGGGTATAAAACCATGAAGGAGAGGCTCTATATTCTGGCTTGTGCCAATGCTGATGGCTCTCATTACCTACTGGCAGTCATAGGAAGCAAGTGCAAGTGGCCCAGGTGACTCAAGGACATATGGCCAAGTTTCCTCTGGAGTACGATGGGAACAAGTCTGTCTTGTTTACCCAGGATATCATTAATGATTGAATCCATCACAGCTTTGACCCTTCTGGGAGGCAGCTCCAAAAAAGGTATGGCATCAGTTAAGAAATGAAGGCAGTGCTGTTGCTGGACAATGCTCCAGGCCATCCTTCCACCGCTAAACTGCACAGCATGGATGGATGGATGGATGCATCAAGGCCACTCCCAACACCACTGCCGTGATCCAGCCCATGGACCAGGGAGTCCGAGAGTGTCAAGAGGCACTAAGAAATCTGTACCTGCAACAGTGCCTTGTAGTGACTGAGGAGGTAATGGTCCTGGATGACTATGAGGGCACCTGAAGTGAGAAGATCCTGCAGAATTTTAACCCTTGGACTGTGCACCACAGCTCAGACTGGGAAGCGCTGTGTTGCGTGCCACAGATCAGGTTGTGCTAACCTTCCAGTGGCCATGCATCACTGCTCACTACTCCACCCCAACACAAACTTACACATGGCACTATGTTTTTTTTTTTTTTTTTTTTTTTTTTTTTATCAGATGATGCCCTGGATGTTTATCTTCAAGTTTATAATAAACAAAGACTTTTTTTTTCTTTTCACTGTTTGCACACCACGGGGTGGGATAAAATAGGTAACTGCATAATCCACAGGTTAAGAACTACACCAATTAGGATGCCATCTTCAACCAGGCAGAGACATGGAAAAAAGTGCCACTTGCCATGCTGAGAAATGGGTGATGCAAACTCCTTAAAACCTCCAAGTCTCCAGCACCACAGTATGATTTTTGAGGGGTTTGAGCCACTGTGGATGGTAGCAATGTTGGCAGCTGCAAGGCAGGGGAACGTTGCTGAGGAAAGCTTCAAGAGTGGCTGGATGAGGATGCTGGTGGTGTGCCTGGTTACCATCACCAGATGAAGGAGACTGGTAGATCTCAAGGACAACAGGACATCAGCAAAGGATGAAGAAGAGGAGAAAGAGAAGTAGGCACCTGGACTGTCTCTAGCTGCAGCAATCAATGCTGCACACAAAATCTTGACCATCATAGACAAAGTTGGAGGACCTCTTGCTCAACATTACAAGGTCATGCAGCTAATCAGGTTGTAGTTAATGAAGTAGCAGCAGCAGCAGCAGTCAAGGAATATCCAGTCTTAGACCTCCCAGTTTTTTTTAGCCTATTCTTTCTCCTGCTGCCAAGAAGATATGCAGAGTCAGAGCCCTCAATTGTGTCTGAGGCATCAACCTCCTCAGCCAGCCTCCACATTGCCTCTGATCCAGCACTACAGCATCCAGGACCCCAACCCAGCACTTCAAGACATCAGAACTCTCTAGACCAGATGTGACACCAAAACCACCAGAAGTCATCTTTGCCATGAGTGACAGTGAAAGTTCACTCAGTGTGCAACCTACAGGTACAAGGCAGTGTAAGCATTGTACAACCATCTATACAGGTACAGTGTACAATACCTGTGTTTCCTACCATTTTTATTCCAACCTGGCCTGAAACTGCTCTCTCCCCATCATGACTGCTTGTGAGATGTAATGCCTGAGGGTACGCTACCATTAAAGACAACACTGAACTATAGGTGGACAGGCCACACCCCTGGTGGCACATGAATGAAAACTCTCCAGCCCTAAGACGGTCTCATATTACCCACCTTGAGGTACAGTACTGGTGTGTGAGGATTACGTTAGTCTACAGTGCCAATGGATAAACAGCCAAAATCCCTGTTAGCATTATCTGACTGAAAACCCTCCACCCATAAGTAAAACACACACTCCTTTGGTTTCTTCTTCTTTACCTTCAAAAAAAAAAAAAAAAAAAAAAAAAAAAAAAAAAAAATATGGGCCCACCTCAATATATTTATGGGTAGATGACCTCCATACTTTCTGTGGTGGTACCAGTATATGATTTAAAAACCTCTCATCACTCAATATCAAACCAATATAAAATCAATCACTCCAACAGTAACCTTCAAACTACTACACCACTAGATGCCCTAAATAAGCACTGAACTTGCAATTTTTTGGTGGAAATAAAAACCCCCACATAAAGATCACAAGCAAGGCCAATACCAATACCCAAGTCTAAGAGCCAAAGCTGACATACCACAAAAAATAGCAGACAATATCCTATGGAGGTATTATTAGATTACTGCAAGTTTATGATAGCTTATGAGAAAAACGGTTTATGGTCATTTAACCCGTTAACTGCTCTATACAGCCTGGGCTGTTCCGAGTGCGACTGCTCAATACAGCCCTGGCTGCACAGGTGAATTTCGAATATAGTGCCATGGTTACCAAGGCTGACCCATGCAAGCATGTCTGAGCCTTCAAAACCAAAATCAAAAAAGAAAACCATACGTTCCAATAGGGAATCAGTCACTTCGATGTTTGCCCATGGCTCTACCAAGGTAAATATTGAGCTAATATTTTGTTACTATATACTTTGGCATGTATTCTCTCTATTCCTAAGACAAAATTTGGCCTTTGGGAAATTTCATTTTTACCCCTGTGTCTGTGCACCACGGACACCTCCAAAAAACTGCCACGCGCAGTTAACGGGTTAATACAACAGAAATAAATTTGTACAAAATACCTTACAAGGGACTACTAGACTTGCAAATCTACCATGACCTGTAAGGGCCCGTTATAAAGTCAGACTCATTTACTTACCTGTAGCTCCTGGACCTGATGAATCCCAGCAGCTAAAAAGTTTCTCCAGTACTTGTTATCTTATGAAGTCTGCTCATCATCTGTTACCCTGGAATCAACTGCCTCCATCTCACTGGTATCCTTCACTGGTACTAACACACTGCCTCTCAGGTCATCCCAAAGGTCTCCTCCAATCAGGTTTTTTGCTGCTGTAAGAAAAATTGAACATCAGTTATTCAAATATTATACCACAATTGCTACAGTATTAAGGAATCTCCATAGTGATTTTGAACACAATACAGGTGGTGATTTCTATGGACTGGGAGCTAAATCAAGTACCAAAACTGCCTGATTACTTCCTAACAGTTGCTGGAAACTCTTAAAAAAACAAACAAAAATAGTACATGTAATATGCAACAAAGTGAAAGTTTCAGTTTAAAAACTCTGGCTCTAGCTACTTGTGGCTGTTTTCTACTTAACAATAATAACTGTGTGGTTTGTTCCAAAGCCTGCAGCCAAATGCACTCTCACAGTAGTACTTCCCAGGATCAACGGTAGATAGCCAAATGCACTCTCACAGTAGTACATCCCAGGATCAATGGTAGATAGCCAAATGCACTCTCACAGTAGTACTTCCCAGGATCAATGGTAGATAACCAAACGCACTCTCACGGTTGTACTTCCCAGGATCAATGGTAGATAACCATATACTGTACTGTACTTTCCCATGGAGAAGTTCAGTGTTACTTATTAAGCACTGAAAACACTATTAATCATGGAAGAGCTAAAGGCTACATAGAATTTACAGTTCTATAAAAAAATCAACAACGGTATTAACATTTTGCCTTAACTATGCCTTTAGTCTGAATTTTTGTTAACAATACAGTTTCATTCAGTTCAGCACACTTCAAACCACAGCCATTACATACTGTGATCATTAATCCATCAATTGTGAGGAATGTGAAACAGCTGAAAAAACTCTCGTCATTAGCAATAAAATAAACAACAGTCCTGAAGGGCTACCTCTGCCCTCTGGTTCTTTGCTCACAGATTGTATTCTACTCCAGTTTATTCAATTTTGGTTAAGCTTGGCTGATTCTAGTATGGCTAGTTTTAAGACAGTCTCTTGGTGTAAAACAACTTGCCATATCTCCACAACTTAAGTGACTGATCCATTGGATGAGTAGTTAGCATCACATGCAACAAAGCTGCTGGCCCAACAGTGCCATGGTTTGAGTCCTGGTGCAGGCAGCTGATGCCACTTGAATCAGGTGTCCATCCAGCCTTTGTGGGCTAGTAAGTACAGTAGAGTAAATTGGGTACTCAAGGCAATGCCTATGAGAGGTAACTGTGGTAACCTACATGGCCCAGTGGCTTTGTTACCTCAGGATATGGGGGTCAAAATCCCACCACTTGCTAATAACCTAAGATACGGAGATGTGTACCATGGTTAAATGTTTCATGATGTCTGCCCCCACCTTTTTACCATAACTGATTGAAATTGCAATCTCCTCCACTTGCTCACAGTTCTTCACCACAGTGCATCCCAACTGATACCAAAGCTATAAACATCTGTTATCCTGGCATCAGATTCACTTCCTATCTTTCCCTATACTACCACATTTTCTTGGTCCACCCACAGTTCTTCAACAATCTTCTGCCACTGCATGAAAAAATAATAATTTATTGTAGCATGTCTGCAAACTGAGTGGACATTTTGAAATAATTCTAATCATCATCTTATCTATCATTCCCATCCATGAATAAAGTTAGGCAGGGTCCAGGGAGAAGGGAAAGAGAAAACACAACAGAGGGAGAAATAATCAACAGCATGCCCAATGATATGGGCCACACAGTCGCTTATCATTCAAGCCTCTAAAATCACGGCTCCACCTCACATACCTTTTTTTTTTTTTTTTTTTTTTTTTTTTTTTTTACTGATGCACCCCACATTATCTTCTAGGTAAGAGTCAATCCACCATCTACCATATATATAAATAAAAGGCCAAACCCTTGCCATGCACTCCTCTGTACATGATTCATTAAACTAACAATCCCCTGATATTCCCTGGCCTCATCAACTTTCATTCCTCACTTTCTCACACACTTTGTACCATATTCATTCACATTCTTCTTCCCTGCCACATCTCCTCCTACCCTCACTCAGATATATCATTTCCACCATCCTAAATATATATATATATATATATATATATATATATCCATGCTTTCCACACAACCATTTAGTCTTGACACTCTTTCTTACCCACTCTAAACAATGCACCCATATTCACGGATATCTCTACTTCCCCTGCTCTTACTACAGCATTTTTTTCACACCACACCAAAATCACATACAGTAAGACCTCAGTATAACGGACTAATTGGGGCCTGAGCCACTCTGAAAAACGTGAAATTCTGATAAAAGTGACATCCGGACTTCCCCCTGCTAACCCGGACTTTTTCTGATATATCAGACATTATTCCGGATAGCATCAATGGTTTTTAAACTGTTTTGACTATCACTGCGGTACGGTACTGTGTTATAACTTCACTACATTAATCTATCTATCTATTGCCAGATGCCATAATCCTGTAAGGGGTGGCCCCATGATTTTGAGTTATTTGTTTTATGGGGCAAAAAGTATAATATACCGGGTATATAATAATACTGTACTGTACAGTGACAAACATGTCTTTTATTGACCTTATTGTGGTGAACATAGCTGAAGTGGTCAGGCAGTCTGGACCGCTTCTGGCTTTATCAGACTTTTTCCGATATACAAGAATTCAGTCCAGTAGCTCCTCGATTCCAATAAAAGCGAGTTCCGGTCTATTGAAGTCTGTTATCGAGGTTTTATTGTACAGTAATACGAACAATAATACAGTACACCTTCATACAATCATCTTGCAGCTTCAACACTTGGATATTCACTTAATATCAAAGCCTTGAAAGTACCATCCATCTTCCTTCCCTGAACCTCTCCACCTTCCACTTCCTTTGTGCTTTTACCTCTTTTCTACTACCACATGAGTTGCTTAAACTCCCTCACCAATCCAAGTCTCACTCCATTCATCAGTACATCTTAGCACTACTCTCCCTCTGAAACCATCACTTGACTCTCATCTACATTTAGTTTCAACACACAACACTCATCTACACAATGCTAAATCAGTACACAGCTCCTGTTCACTATCAGCAAGCAACACTGCATAATCTACATTCAACAGATTTAACATACTTCACTTGCAGCAAGCAGCCAGCCAGCTAGCCATCAGTCTTGCCATACTCAAGCTACCACAAGTGTTGACTGAACACTTAACACCAGGCACCACCCCTCTACCACTGCCTTATTCACTGGCCACCAGACCTCCACCACTTCAGACACACATTCCTTGTGTATTTCTATGCCAAGAACCCAATTCAACCTTGACTTCCTAAAGAACCCATATTTTATTGCATTTCATACCCTTTAATAAATAGTAAAACATCACTAGTGTTTGTTGTCACACACATTGAAGTCTAAAACAGAGCTATCTATCTATCTATCTATTGCCAGATGCCTCAATCCCGTTTGGTGTGGCCACAAACAAATCGCCTCCAAGTCGCCCTGTCCCCCGCCATTTCACTGCCCTGCTCCCAACTCACACCCCCCTCTCTCATATACCTCTCCACCCCATCCCTCCATCTCATCCTCGGCCTCCCCCTCCCTCTTCCCCCCTCCACCTCACTCACATACACTCTCTTCGTCAGTCTTTCACCCTCCATCCTCTCCACATGGCCAAACCACCTCAGTGTGTTCCTCATAACGCTTCCTATCACATCCACATCCTACTGACACATATATAAATACTATTGTCTTACAGCCTCAATTAGCACTTGACTCACTTAGCGTCAAACAATTCTGGAACCTATCTACAACATCAAGTGGGGTACTGTTGTAACTGGGAAGCAAGGCTGACATTAAATCCTACATTTTGTTACATCAGATATTCAGCAGAGACTATAATGAACCCAGGTTCAGCATACACTAAACTGTTCAGCAGATACCCAACAGAAGGACAGGTGTTCACACTACTGCACTTCAATATTCTATGGGTTTATATGGTACTGTACCTTTATATGGCACTGGTTAATATTAAATATTTTCAATAATTTACTACTGAACAGAAAAAATATGTAAAAATTACTATATTTTACTACAGCTTTCATGGTCATTCAGTCACCCTTCACCATTTCACTAAACTGACCCTCTGTTTGGTTTGCAACAAAGTTCGTTCAACAAGGTCAAGGTGGTCAATATATCGAACTCAAATTAACGAGGTCTGACATAGTGGGGGTTTAATTATTCCCATTAGCTAGACCTTTTACGTAAACTACACACAAACTTACAATGCAGCAGATGCTGAGATAAAATTAGATATTAGATGTAATTGAACTGTCTGGTCAGTGCCTATGCCAAGAGTTTATCATACCTAAATTAGGTGATGTACCATCAGAAGTTACAAACAGTGATTTCTTGGTCATTGTACACTTGGTCAGAGCGGTTTTCGTTATCCCTTCTGGAAAAAAAAAAAAAAAAAAAAGGAAACTGCCAATAACAGTGCAAAATCTTTGGTCTCTGATAGCTTTGAGGGATTCAAAGATGGGGCCCTACTCGAGGAATTAACCCCCAGGTGATGGAGACCACAAACTCTCCACAACCTGGCCTCAAGTCCATTTCAGGTCTCTGTAAGGTAGGTGTTTCTTTCATACTGAGCCCTTTTCATCATTTCTTTTTATGCTAAACATGCCTCTGTGTGTTTTTAACACTTGCCATAACAGTATTTATGTATTTTGTGGGTCTAATTGCTGTAAAATGGAAAACTAGGGTTTACAGGTGGGGTGCCCAGTACCAATTAGGAAAAATCCCACAGGCTCTGTGCTTTCGTTATCGCACACTTTCAACACCAAGTGCAATAACCACGGGATCACTGTACTTTTGTATGAATCTGCTAGATATTCTGCCCAAAATAAGACAAAAGGAGTTAAAAATAAAAGGCACTGGTAATCATGGCCTCCAAAAAGTCATAAACAGATATATAAAGCCACTACATTTTGCAACTTTTTAGCTAAGTCAGCAACACTGGTGAACCACGTGGGCTGGAGTGGCCCTACTCAGCTGGCGCCAGGTAGTCTGAGCTTTGTTCTTGTGCGAATTGCTGGTGGAGCATAGGAGCGCTGGGCAGCGTGACAAATTGTGTCCCTCCGCAATGTCAACTGATACCATAAAAAATCAGATACTGTTCTAATTCGGCTTGATTTTTTTGCCTTGTTGAATAATGTCAGATGTCAGTTGATGAGGTGTCGCATAATCTTAGCATATAAATGTTATGGGGGGGGGGGATATTAAAATATGTAAAAATTACCAGAAAACAATTGCTATGGACTGTAAAAACTGCATGGCAAATATCAAAGTTTATATAAGCTGCTGGTATTTAGTTTATCATAAAATGCACCCTTGGTATTTTTGGTCTCTTCTATGGCATTTTCAATAAATCTATGCTTTAAGCAACAGAAAGACCTTACTAAATTCATTTCATATTCCTCCAGTTTGTCTTCTGCATTTTTCTGACTATTTTCAGGGTGGTAAATGGCCTTCTCCTGCTGAAAATTTTCCTCCCTGTTGTCACTAACACTTTCCTTAAGCTGTACCTACGACTGTTTTGTTTCTAGCATAATGGAAGAAACTTGATCAAACTTACTTAAAGGTGAATTTTGTTTCCCATTTCCCAACTGGAGGTTAGGTTAAATTATTGGGTACAGTTAACCCCTTCGTGCACCGCAACTCAATACGAGTAAAAACAGTTTTAGTCTGAAGAGGAACCGATGACGCACTTGCAGTGGTGGTCTGAAGAGATGCCGATTAGAAAATTCCGGACAAAAATACTGTATTCACCAAAACTTATGTTTCAGCATGAAATGCATCAATAATTGGTGCGTCATAGGGTAGGGCGTCTATTTCCAGGCCAACACTCTCAAATAGTTGGCATTCTCTCGGTTTTCAGTTCAGAGGGGGAAGGGGCACACACGCGATTTTTGGCGATTTACTTGAAAACTATTGATTGTATCAGAATCCCACCAATACCACATGCAAGCTTGTGAAATTCTGCATCTAGACATATGCTTAGCTCTTACATCATGCAGGCAAAGTTTTGTGCTACAGTGTAGGGCAGTTATTTTCATTGCTGAACAACTATTCTCACCTCACTTCAGTACTTTCACAGTACTTTTACTCATCAATTTTGTGTGTTTTTATTAGCTTATCATATAGTATAAACATGAGGGAAGATGATGGTATACAACTTATACCATTATAGCCAATATCTGGGGCAAATAAAATATGTGGGAGTGTTTTCCTTTGTGTGTGGGTCCAGCCTGCTCTAGCAACATTTTCGCTGATCATGTCACACACACATACAGAAAACTTACGGTGCGTGTGAGGGTTAAGCTAGGTTTTGTTTAAACTGTTAGGTTAGGACAGTCACTTCCACCATTACGATGACGAATCAAACAATAGCTGTCAGAGTGGAACATAGCTTAAAACAACGGGAAAACTGATTTAACAGGATATGATTATTTACCACCCCAGAAATAATCACAAAAACATAACAGACTATCATGAAACATGATTTGGTAAGGTGTTCCTACTGCTTAAAGTACAATGTACATTTACTGCATTTTCTAATCAAAATGGGGGGAAGGGTCTTCTCTATGACATTTCCTTCCAAAATCCACGTGGGAGTTTAATTTTGAGAAAGAAATTACAGTAGATCCTCACTATAACAGACACCACTATAGTGGATATCAGATTTAATGGATGCCAAAAAGCCCACTGTCATCAGCTACAATGAACGGTGTCCGTTGAATGGGAAACAATGGGTCACAGTACATGTTTACCCTTTTTACTCCATCCTAGCCTGAAATTGCCCTTTCCCCCATCATGACTGCTGAGCTGTAATAAGAGTGCAGTAATACTGAACTAGTCATTAACCCCGAGATGCTGGGCTATTTTTACAGTACAGGTAGGTCCCATTATACGACCAATCGATATACGAGAAACCGATCATACGACCTGGGTAAATTAGGGACTATCGTCATTATACGATCTAGAAAATCCAATGATATGACATTCAGTCTGAGGCGAGGAGGGAGGATTCTGACACAGTCATCCCAGCAAAAGCAGTCACTGCCATTTTGTCTCAACCTCAGAGGGAAATAGCAGGACTGCTCAGCTGCAGCAGTGCCAGTGTGCAATAATTATGCAAAATGTGATATTTTGGCACACATGCGATATGCAATCGCATGCATGCGATAACGTGACAACTTTCATAATTTCATAATCTGAAAAATAAATCGGGGATTGCAAAATTAACAAGTCTACTTTAAGACTAGTACAACAGTACGATTTAGTAACTCTTACAATAACCAGTATTATAATCTGGTAGGTACTTAACAGTTAAACAAATTCAACAACATTAATTAATCACACCACATATAAATATATTAATTTCACAGTAATTACCAATTTATGTGAAGAAATGCCTTTGTTTATGAGTGCGTTTTGATCAAAAAGCGATAATTTTAACGTGCCGGGTACGATAATGTGGGTTTGGGAATTTGGCACGGCTGCTCTGCTGGCGATCGCCAGCTTCCTACCTCCAACACAACATTACCACCTATGGATGAGTGTTATGCATGTTTTATATGTTTAATTAATGTGTAGTCATGTTATTTGCATACTATTTGCTCTTTCAGGTTGCTTTCTCTACAGTTCAGTAATACTGATATGTTTGTTGTGTTTGGTATTATATATTTTAGCTTGAAAACCTGCCTTTGATGGGGTCCTTGAACCCAACCAATATTTTACTATTAGTTCTGTGTTTCATTATACGAGAATTCATTACGGTATATGACTATGCCAAATGGAACCTAACTGCTCGTATCTTCGGGACCTCCCTGTAATCCACTTTCCATACTCAAAGCTATTGGTTTGAATCATCACCCTGTACATGTGGCTCTTCTTTTGTTTTCCGGCTGTAACAGAAAGACACTTTGCCCCATAGATGTTTGGGAGAACTCACACAGATGCAATGAAAAAGGTAAAAAAATATATATATATATGCACTATGACTGTCCAAGAACTTTGCACTCTGTGTTCATTTTGAAAGCAAACTTTCTTTTCATTACATAGTATAAGTTACTATATGCCTGGAGGTAGACACTTGTCCTAAATGTTATTATGCTGTTTGGAAATTTATTCTGGGTATGGCAAAAATACTTACCTTACTACATATGGTCTATATCACTTTTTCTACTTGCACATATCACATTTACAGTTCATTTTACGTATTTTGCATAATAAATTCAAGATCGGGAAAAATACCGCAGTGCCACCCAAAACGGTAATTTTCTTCAGGTGCTACTCTGGTTTTCTATCATTTTTGCTATGCTGGCTCATGATATTTACCACATGAACTTTACATAGTAACTTTGCACTTACGCTGTCATTTAGAAACTACTTACAAACAATACAAGTGCACTTCATACTCCGCTATTTACAATTTCCCACACACCTGTGCTTAGAATTCGTGCCCTATGTGATACTCAAAGAAGCATTCAGGACAAAGTGGCACTTTGCACTAAAGGCATTCATAAAGCATTTCCTTGTGTGCCTTTGCCCGATGTTACGTAGTGGAGCAGATGTGGCATTGCCTGTAGATAACATGTCCAGCAGGTGACTGCCCCAGGTTCACAAGATGGTGACGTGCAAGGTCCTGTGCATCACCCAAGCAGTCTGCCGTTGGCATCTGATACACTGTCCTCCCTGGACCTGCAACCTGAACAGTTGCATACTTTGCAAGGAGCTCCCATGAAAGTTCTCTCTCAAACTTGCAAAGCGAGAGACCCTTCCCAAAAGTATGTAACTGTTCAAGCTGGAGATATCAAGGTGCAAGAAGGCTTTCTTGTACCACTGGCATGACTTGCAGAGACAATTAATCTCACTGATCTGCATGTTGGACTTATCAACGAGGTGCATGTTGATGTTGTAGTCACTGACAGCATTAGGCTTGAGTATGGGTTGTCTGGTCCTGAAGTCTGTCCTGCCTGTGTCCTGCATAACGCCCTGGTGAACTGTGGTCATCATGTTCACCTTTCACTAATCGTGCCAGTGAATGGCCAACATGTTACCACATTTCCGGGTTAGCAGTGCACCTTCCTCAATCTTCAGCGGGAATGCTGGAAAATTTTTCCTAGTGGCACAGACAGTCCCACAGGTAGCAGCACCAAACTCAGGTAAATACTTCATCAATGCCAGAAAGGTGTAACAGTTACCTGTGTACAGGCTGTAGTTTTTGTGAAAGTATCTGTCCATCATCACTTTCAACACTCCAGCAGAAAACCCAAGGGGATTGTCGCAGGGTTTATCCACATCTGTAGCTGAGTAAACTATTACGTCAAGCACATACCCAGTCTAGAAATCACAATGGAGAAAAACTTTAGTTCAAACCTGTGATGTTAAGAAGACACGTAGTGTAAAAATGCAAGACTTCCCCAGAACAGACCTAGCAACTCACTGATAACCACTTTCTGAAACAGATGGAAAAGCCTAATAAATGACACATTCAGCATTGTCAGAATGGGCTAATCTTCCACAACCTGTCACTGGGTGTGGGGCCAGGTACCTGTCACAGGCCAGTTATTTCCTGGACAGGTGAGTGGACGATTTCATCCACTGCCCAATGGTTTCATGCCACTTCCACAGGCAAAGCGAGCCACAAATACATTTCCCCCACCTCCACTGGCTGTCACCCTTTCATTTTTGCACTCTCACTCACAGACACCTCTAGCCAGTGTACATAGATAGCCTGGTGAAAGTTTATCTCAACCACCAGGTATATACTTCATCATGGAGGTCATAAAAATGGCCTGGAAGGATGACAGGGTTGCAGATGTTCCTGCCTGCAGGTGCTGCCTCTGTGAACCTGCCCATGTTGCATCAAAGACAGGTGAGGCTGGCTGGAAACCTTCCCCATCCCCCAACACGAAAGTGCCCAGCCAACCAATGCTGGGCCTGCTTGGCCATGATGGTGTCACTAGACCAGTTTGCAGAACCACCTGCACACCCACGGGCATGAGGATGGCCATGGCCCTGGCCCTGGCCACAGGCAAAGGGAGGAGGGGTTGGAGAGGTGGAGGTGGAGGCAGCAGAAGGCAAGGGAGATGACTCACCAGACTTGGGGACCTCCTGGGGTGATGCTTGCTGTTCAGGCTGAGCCTGTGAGGCCAAGGATTGAATTATCCCCACATGTGAGGGGCCAGGCTGTGAGGATATTGAAGTGCTTGACTGCGGTGATGAGGGTCAGGGCAGGGATGGAGTGCGACACACCTCAAGGCTGCACAGTGGTGAGACGCGGCATCGGCATTTATGACAGATATGGCTTCCACACTCATCACCGTCTCCCTCACTTCTAGCCACTCTTGACTTCTCAGTCTCAGCCTCAGAGGGAAATGTGTCACTTTCATTAGCACTCCCAGCCTCCTGAAGCACCATGAGGGCCTTTTCAGACGTGTCAGCAAAGGCAGGTGAACGGGCATGTGATACCTCACTCTCTACATGGTAACTTTCCCCTTTTTCAGAGGAAGTTTTGCCACTATCATTTACACTGATAACTGCCACTTCCAAAACACACCTTACTGCACTATCACTGAGCCCCTTTCGATCTCTTCTTTGGCAGGAGTTTCATGAGGATGGATGACACAAGGAGGTGCCCCTGGTGGGGATGGAATCTGACATGGAAGAATTGGAAAAATCACTCCTCATCTGGCCAAGGTGCTGGACAGACTGAACAACATTTACCTGCCGGGGTGGGAGTCTCTCCCAAGCCTTTGGTGGCAGGAGAAAACATGAGTCACTTCCAACTATGGCAGGAAGGAACTTGTGGCATATGCCGTCACCCGGCAGACTCAGTCCACCTAAATTACGACTGCATATCACATTCCCCGGCGGATGGGAGTTAAAGAAGTGCTATGACAAGGAAGTAAAATAAACTGCACCAGGGCAAACCTGTGTTCAACCTGTTAGCATAAAATGGGCATACTGTAGTTTGCTTTTTGCATTAGAATATGCTATTATACTTATTTTCATTCACATGCCTGAAATCCCATCTCAGGGAACTCCTAGGCTGCAGCAGTTCTAAAGATTTCCTATGTCCGTGGTGTGGGAAAGCCGGTTAAAAAAAAACTGTGTTTTCGTCACGTGTTTTGACCCACTTATACAGGTATACCTTGATATACAATACCCCAGCTTAATGATGGGGGTAGAAATACCACCATATCCCGCCTAACAATGGTCAAACCCCGTTTTGACGATGGGTTTTCATTTTTTAATGATTTTTATGATATTTTAGACTAAAATTGTGTTTAGGTTGATTTATAAATAGTTTTAAGACATGTGTTTTAGCCATAGGTGGAGTGAACATTGTCAATTTGGGGTACAGTTTACTACGCTTGATTCCATACTTATATTTGACAATCTTCAGACTTTATTTGTTGGTTTTTGCGAGCTGTTTACAGGTGTCAGGCTTAGGTTAGCTTCTTTTACAACTATTAGGCCATTTAGACTGGCTTTTAACTTTTTGGATTCATTTGGGTGGGTTAGGACTAGATTAGAGGAAAACCCAAGGCTCAAAATATTAAATCTACCCTGAGATATGATACCCTGCCTAACGATGATTTTTACTTAACCAACTGCATTGTTAAACTGAGGTGCCAAATCAAACATAACAGTTTAGCCAGACAAAGTTTACATTCCACACAGATGATTCATGAACCACTCATGCAAGCATGAATTAGGCCTGAAAAATGACCAAAAATTTCACAATAATTAACGCGGCTCTTCCGGAATGTAAAACGCAGTCTACTGATTGGCATTTCCAGAATGCTAAATGCAGCAAAAAGGTTAATGGACCTGGACTTCCCCCAGTCACTCTGCTATAGCTTGGGTCTACTGTCTATAGTTCCTGAAAACAAAACAAGACCTTGCAACAGCCGACTTAAAATGATTTCCGATCATGCTGCCCCAGGCTTTCTCCTTCGATTCCTGGAGATGCTTTAAATCAGTCAATAAGGGTGTTGAGGTGTTGCCATACCAACTGCAACACCTCAGCCTTTTCATCAGAAGCTGCTTACAACCTGACGTAACCCGACATGCTGACACATGACGTAAGTCTACCCCATACAATTTTTAAACTGTCCTTGTAAAATCAGTGCATGCCTTCTTACTAGAAAATTATTAGCCTTTGCTTCTGGAATAACTTTGCCAGCCTGGACTGTCACCATGGTCATGGTGGTTTATCAAGTAAGGCAATGTGTCCCATGTATGACAACTGTGAAGATACAATCAGAAATGTTGGTAACAGTGCTATCAAATGTACCAGTATCTTCTCTCCAAGACAAAGCAGAGTGTACATTCCATTTCTATAGCTGCATTTTTGTCATCCAAGCTGGAGCTTGGGATTCAAAACACATTTCGGGGCACTTGGTTTCTGTCCGCAAAAATAGTCCAAGATACATAAACTGAAAAATTACACTTGCCGACTGCAAAGCAAACAGACGGGTTCACCGAAGATCAGCTGACAAATGTGCAATTTACACATAGCCCTTATTTGTGCTGACCTGGCTCTGTATGTCATTAATATTAGCCACCTTCAACCAAATTTTATTTACATTGTGCTAATTTCATGACATTTATCACTTCCTTGTCCTTGCTGGCCATTCTCACTCTCCTCAAGCTGCATGAAGGCTGCTCCTGACCACGCTTGGGCGAGAAACGAAGACGGTCTTGGTTTCAGTGACAAACACTTGGGCTGGCTTCGTATCATACTGCCAATAAAAACAGAGCAGCTTGGTTTCACCAAAGGTGGTTTCAAATTCAATCCGTTAGCTTGGACGTCAAGAATGTGGCTTGTGTGTGGCAAGTTGCCTGAATTGCTGAAACAGCCCCTTTCGCAATGGCATTCCCAGTTATGTCAGTTTCCAAGTGGGGTATGTGCATGAAAGGTTTAAGCAGCTTTCAAGTTAGGCTTAGTGGCAGTCTGAACAGTCAATGTCATGGGGGGGAGGTCTAAGAGGTGCAAATCCCCCTCAGTTAGGTACAGGTACCCCATTATTCTGTTTTTTCATGCATTCAGATTTTTAATTTTTTTTTGGAATTGCCATGTTTTCGTCTAGCGACAATGGGGACTGGGGAAGAAACTGAAAAATATGGCTCTTCCAATGAAAATAAGCATCAAAATTGTTTGAAACTCATAAAAACTCTGCAAAAATTGGACATCAACTCACTGCCTCAAAATCTATTACCGGTAAAACTTCCCTTGAAATTATTTGCTACTGACAAATACTGCCTGGAAAAAACTGCAAAAACTAGTAAAAATGGCATAAAAATGTTGTTGCAAAAACTGCCTGGAAATAATTCACAACAAAAGCTACCTGGAAATAATTCACAACAAAAACTACCTGGAAATAAATTCACAACAAAAACTACCTGAAAATTAAAGAAAAAAAAAAAAAACTTGCATCAGATTGCATGAAGCACAGAAATTACTACTAAGAAAAACCCGGTGGGGAAAAAAAAAAAAAAAACCTACACAACAAATTTAAATATTTTAAGCTTTCTCTTCCAATCAACATATTAAATACCACTGACACTGCCCAATTAATCATAATCCTGACCACATTCCAACTGCTATGAGTGGGTGGGCGACAGGAAAATGTCAAGATGTCATTTCTTAGTGCATCGTAAACATGGCTCAAGGCTCATCAATGACCACTCACGCCTCTGGAATTCTTTAATTCATAGTTAACACAAGGCCGAGGTCTTGATACATATTCCCTACATATATGCCTGAAAATGAGTATACATCCAACAGGAAGTGACAGGCTAGCTACTGTCAAAACTTCAAAATCCATCTGTCCAAGTCTCTGGTAAACTGATATAAAGTAAATTAAACACCACTGCATGATTATACGTAACCCAGCTTTATCCCAAATTCTTCTCACCTGCAATCCAATAAGCGAAACTGCTGCTGACACCACTTCAACGCTGTATAATGCAAATAAATGTGCAGGCAGTGAAGACTCTACCCAATCGCCACCATATTCGACTGCGCATGCGCGACCAAAGGACTACGTGGCTGTTTGAGCATTTTTTTTTTTTTTTTTTTTTTGGTATACCTAATTTTATCATGATTATACCTATGCTTATATTTTTATCTTCTATATTGCTTTATAATTTGGACTCCCTTTAAATTTTGCCTTCACCCTACGTAAACTTCGATTAAAACATGGGAGGAGGAGGCATAATGAAGAATTAGTACCAAGCAACGCAGAAGTAGAGGGGAAATAAACGCTGGAAGAAACACGGAAATATCAAGAAGAGGTGCGACAGAAGAGGACAGTAAGGAAAGACAGACAAAAAGGTCCCTTTTAGTCGCCTCTTACGACAAGCAGGGATACTGGGGAAGTATTCTTTCCCCCCCTCCCCAGGGGAAAACATGGAAGGAACAATGCAATTTGCAGGGGTCTGTCTGAACATCCCTTAGCCCCTACTAACATGGGAACGAGTTGATATAGACTTACCAAAAGTCTTTGTTAAAAGACTAGAAGCTGGCATCACGCAAAGCCGTATGTATCAAATACTGCCATCACCACGGACGAGACAACTAATTTAGTACTGTAATCTGTTCCACATCATGACAGTCGAATTAAGATAAAATCCTGCTTAAAGTGTATCAGAAGGGCTAGAGAATTTCTCACATAAGAACGATATCTATACCCAGACACCGCTCGCTCTCTATTTAATCTAACCGAACTGAGCCACTCCCAAAACATGAATCAAATCGTGGTTGTAGGAAAACTGACAAGCCTTATCATGGAGAATGAATGAGTCTCTTTACTAGTCAAACTGACCCTCCTGTCTGACAACACTTGGCCATCAACTGAAATGAAGCAGGCACAAATTTAGGTAGTAGGCGTATGTCTCTCTCTGTTTTGGCAGTCCAATTACACATTTGCACATACTAAAGAAACAATGTTATTTACCACCATATCTGTAACAGATATCTTACTGAACTTGCACTAGCCTTTACTATTGTACTACTATGACTGATGCAAGCAAAGTACATTTTAATTTGATTACTGAAATAGATCAATTGGCTGTTCTATGAATCATACACACCCCTTTTCCAAAGTTCTGGATCCATCACTGAAGGGGTTAAGGAATCTGTCAGGTCAGAGAAAATGCACTGCATTTCCACAAGCTTCAGAGCCAGCACTGGCAGTACAGTTCAGCAACAAATTATTTCAGACAAACTTATTCCTGCTACTGGACTAAGGGTCTATTTGAATTGGCTTTTAAGGTTTCACATTTCTTTCTATGCAATTTATGGTACTGTGCACATCGCAACTCAGGACCCTCCTGCATATTACTGATGTATGTAAGTTTTAACAATATTTATGCAATATAAACAGCATAAATTGAATGTTAAGGTGCAATATGCAAAGTATATAACCTGGTAAGAGGTGCTACAAAGCTTTCCAGTCAAGTAGAAGAGGGCTCTGAGACACTCTGTTACCCAACATTTATTTTGCAAGAACAAGAGACCTGAGAGGGTTGAAGACTCTCCTTGCCGTGGTCTTCCTGAAAAAATAGGTCATAGTTATGACAAGGAAAACATTTAAGTGTTAAAGTGGGTCTGTTGTCATCTGATGGAATTGGACCACTGCTAGTGATCCAGTTCATTTTTTAATTGATAGTCAAAGTGACTCTCCAATCACACTACACCTGCCATTAACTGAGCTAAAGGGAGAACACTCTACAGCCATTCCTTGCTAATGCATCTATGCTTGCCCCATCAGGAGTGTGGGATGCCAGAGCTGAGCTACGCTGGTCAGGATTTTATAGTAAGTGTCCAACTGATAACCCCCGAGTGGCAGCAAGTGAGCAATAAGTCTAACCTCCTTTCAAATGTAAGCCATCCAGTCACATCCAGTTGAAGCACCTTACCCACTGGAGTCTAAAACACCATCAGACATCCTTTATATTATTTAAAAATTCATGCCCTAGCTGGTTACAAGGATTCTGAATCAGAAAAGTTAAACTGTATTATCACAATCAATATCTGCCAACACCTTCCTGCTGGCAATGGTAGTGAAGAGGGACACTGCATGTGGTGACAGTGATATGACAAGGTGGCTGAGCTGCCTGGTTACACAAATGTCCCTCAGTCTCCTTGTCCTCAGAATGGAGGGTAACTGCTGAAGGACAAATCTGGCCTGCACCCTACCAGGTTCATATTCAGATAATCCTGGGGTCACAGCAGCAACAACATAGCATACAAGTGATGTCATTCTTCCTGCTATGGAGTCCCAGTGTTGGGGTTAGCCATAGTACAGATGATGTTTTCTATGGACTGGATGTTAAATAAAGTGCCAGAACCAGCTAATTACCTCCCAACAGTTGCTGGAAGCCATTGAGAAAAAAGAAATTTGGGATGTGTAATAGAATATGTAATGATGTGGGAGTCTCAGTTTAGACTTTGACTCTATGTACAGAGACTCAGAAGAAATATCACCAAATGACTACTTGTGGCTGAATGTTCCCTCCCTAAGAGTGATGACTGTATGGCTAATTACCAAGCCTGTAGCCACATTTCACTCTCAGGGTAGTACCTCCCAGGGTTGGTGGTAGCCACACATCTACTATCTCTACAACAACAACATGAAATATTTTAATGTGATAGCAATACAGAACACGGCAAAAGAGGATGAGATGAAAAAATACTCCCCGACACTTACAGAGGGATGAAAAATATGGAAGGTTGGAAACAATGTTAGCAAGGGACTATCAGTCAAAGTTTTACTTATAATAGTACTGTACCATGGGCCACAAAAGTATCGGTGTGTGTGCCTACTGAAAACATTCGAATAACTGCTGACATTACTAATGTCTCACTGTGTATGAACAATGTCTATTCATATAAACATTTGCAAGAGGATATTGGTAGTTGGCAGTATATGACACCTCCTGACATCGGGTTTACCAACGTGTGGTAGGTCAGACATTAATGCAGTACGGTATTTCAGTGACCTTCATTCTGTGGTCCCAAATGTTTCACACATATTATGCACTGAGAGTTTTGTGACCCATAGTACATCCAAAATCTCAGCCTACATTTTTCATGAAATTCAAAGAGATAACAATATGAGAATATGTATTTTTTTGTAAAATGATACATGTGAGAACTTAAAATATTAAATACATATAATTATTATAATTACATGTCATAATTCTCTGGAAGAGCCAGGGGCATATTACAAAATACTGTTATAATTACATGGTGCCTATTGCATGGAATGATTTGTACCAGTTTTCATCACACCTTGGATAACAGTAAGTACAGATGAAAGAATTACAGTATGCCCACATATGGAAAAAAAAATCTCATTTGTCCCCTCTGTGGTGCAGGAGCCCGAGGCTAGGCTACTGCATCTAGTGCATTTGGGGGTTGATGACTTGCCTACTTCTCTTAATGGCATTGCATCATCCAAAGCCTCCAGTCACCTCTGGGGGATCAAGAATGGGTATGCCTGTAACTGACTGAAACATTCTTACCACTAGACTAGCAGGGGATATACAACTACTCTGGCTCAACTTCAACTATCCTCATATAGGTCCAAGTCGGGTCAAAACTGCTGAATCTCCCCAATAATCAACTTATCTAAGTGTGGGTGTAATTCTTGCATTTGAACAATTCAGGGCACTGTGATATCAAGACACAGTTTAAGTACAGGTCTGGGAGTTGACTGGCAAAAGTGACTGTGATTAATGAACAATCATGTTCGATATCTGTAATACAGTACAGTTGTGTGCATTAGTCTTACTCCAATCCTGCTTGGCTTCTCCTCAACCCCTTCAGTATAATATTTTTATAATTTTACTCTTGCTGATGACAAATGAGGTTATCACCTCAGAAGGTAAATTCTTGTGGGGAAATTTGTCTATTCAGCCTAAAGTGAGACCTATCACAGTGAAAATATTAATAAAAGACATATTTAATCCCTCCAATTCAAAAAATTATTCCTACCTGAATAAAAGTGTTTGTATACAACACACAAAATTCTTCTCAAAAGGGGGTTCATGAAGCAGAAATGAATGGTGGCAAGAGTGGATGGTGGGAATGGATGATGAAAAAGAGAGGACAAGATAGGAGGGATGGCAAGGGAGAGAGGATGAAAGAAGGTGAGGGAAGGAAAGTGAAAAAAGTAACCATTACTTTCCAGTAGCAAGGAAACTGCTACACAAGGACTGAGCTGGATTACTGCAAGCACCTGTACATGCTAAGCTGTTTTGTGGTTACAATGAAAGCTGCAATATCATTATTTTAGCTGCCACAAACATACAATTTCAAAATTATTAATAAATACTTTGGCCCTAAATGATGATGTTACATGCTGCATCCCCAACCAAAGAAATGAATAAGGATAATATTATAAAGCATAGTTTTTGCTGCACCTCTTTCCTTACAACTTAACACTGTCTCGTATGCTAATTATGTCATTGTCGTATCAATACAGTTTGTATCAGTAACGTGCAAGAAGGTATGTTGGTGCAATGTGTGGAACAGATTTTTAAGGGAGAGGTGCTACAAAGTCTCCGAAGTGAAGTATAATCCTGTGTCTCAACAATATCTGCAGCTCGAGTCATCTCTTTGAGTACTGTAATTATTAAAAATGTTAATTTTCCCATTATCTTTCTCAATGCCATACTGAAATACTGACTGCTTACTATGAGGATATATCAGTTAAGTGCCAATTTGCAGTGTCTTCAAGGGATCAGACGAAAACAGTTGTCTTCTCACGATATAGACAATGTCAGTATGATGGTGTAACTCATTCATTTGTATTTTATCACTGTCACTAATCACACTTGTATTTACAATTATTCCTGCAAGTTCCATGGCCAGATACCCAACCCCTATGACTTCTGGAGCTGGAAAAAAAAAAAAAAAAAAAAAAAAAAAAAAAAAACACCATCCCATTTTGAAGCTTATATATCAGAATGCTTCACGCCAGCTACCATAAAAATAATTACAACCCATTTTCATCACCATAACAAGCAACTCTGCTCTTTATTTCAGCAGTAAATAACACTACATTATTACCCTCCCATCAATGTGCTGGTGAGGAATACCTTTATGTGGTGACATATATATAACTAGGCAACTCTCCAGCTCTGTTACACAAATGTACCTCAACTTCCTAACCATTCCTTGACAGGAGGATGATGGTTTGCAGAAGAGCAGATTCAGGCTCCAGTCCACAGTGTTCATGTTCAGGTGAGCACAGGGGTACAACAATAACAACTACTACCATCATCCCATCTTCAAGCTTTAAATTTATAAAAAAAATTTGGCCTGCTACCATATAATCATTAGAAGATATTCTAAAGCATTCATGATCTACCCCATTCTTTACCTCAGCAGTACATCAAACAATAACCATTATATTCTGTTATACTCTGTTTTATACTAAAATATCTGTGGTCAGCTACCATAACAAATCACTATAATTCACTCTGAACACCTTAACAACCTGCTGTTCTTCACCTCAGCAGTACAGAGCAGTTTATACTAAAATACAATACAGTACTGCACTAGCCAGGAATTATATATCAAAAGTACTATGCATTTCTGGAGCGGCATGGAATCTACTAAGATGCCCCTGTTAACTAGATGGACGTAAATGTGGCGTCCACCCAAGACCCAAACCTCCACACTAATTCTCGGCGAGGTGCTATCAGATGCACGGGAACATCAGTTCACTGCATGGAACAGACTTGCAGGGGCAGTTGCTTGCCTGCTTGATCAGACAGACTGGTGTAACATAACAACAACAACTATGCATTTCTGAATTTCATGAATTACATATGACACCCGCTGCATATGGAGATACACTTGTTTGGGACGGAATGCACATGCAACCTTTTTCACTCCACCAGACATATGTAATACGTTATGAAGGCAGTACTGTACCAGTAACCACAATAAAAATAAAAACAGATATTCATCATCATTATTCTAACCCAGTTTCTACTGTCAGTACTAAATTTCAATTGGGGCTGGCAGAACCTGGATGATAATGATGATTACGATGGTAATTTAACACTAAAGATATAATAAAAAATACACAGAAGAATGTATTATCCCTATACAACTGATCATATTAAGGTAATGAAGAACTCAGATGATAATTCTAAGTTCCAAAAGTCGAATGTCAAGATGGACCTGTGATACTAAAATATTCTTCTTGTGAGCTTAGGAGGCCTTAACACCTTTTTCCTAGGATGTTTCTTCTATTTAATACTGTACTGATATTATCTGCATAAATAAAATTCTATGGAATATTACCACACAACATGCCAAAACAACCCAAAGTGATTTGCTCTGCATTTTACACAGTAATAATTTCTTATACATCCATCTAAAATCAATCCAGTTTATATAAAGAACATACAATAGAATATTACAACATGCCATATACTGTACAACCATAAACTGGTAAGGAAAAGATGCTAGAGTCTCTTAAAGCCACTAAAGTATAGCTCTAAATTTCTCATCTGTGTATTACTGAATCCCTGATTTACTTATGACTTTTGACTGAACTCTTTCATTTATAATGTAAACAGTAACACCCTTTGAAGGTGTCAGGCTTCAAGGTTATACAGTCCTACCACTGTACTGTACATTTTAAGAGAAAATGATCAGACCATGGCCCTGGTGGCATTACATAACTGAAAAACCTTCAGTCACGTCTACCATAACCAGCAAGTTACAACTGTCCATGACGAAGTGCAGCTATAATTACCACACTGCTGGTAATTCTAAGTCTACCTACAGGATATGTGTACCATCTTTTACTAAAACAAGACTACTCAGCTCCAGTATATACAAGTCATCATGGCAGGAAGATAAAATACAATCTGATATAATGCATCACCAAAAATGGTATTATTCAAGGCTTTAGGAAGCTCTCTAGCACCACCTCCCAAGCCTTTCATTTTACAATTACAGTACATTTAAATATTCTCCAGCATTCATACTCTTTAACATTATTTTCTCCTGTGCTTATTTTTTTTTTTTTCTAATTTTAGTTAGCTTCTGGGACTTTTTTAGTTGGAGAGGTCTGATCTATCCTTCATCACCCCATCACGACGAAAGGAATCTCCTATGCTGAACACGCTCATCTGCTGGTACCAAGTATAAAATAAAAACAGACAACACTTTTTTCATGGGGTTACACATGACATGGCTTTTCCAGATATCACATGAAAGAATACAGTACAAACGTGTCATATACAAGGAAGAGGTGTTAAAGATGCCTCCTAACCCAAAAGAATTTAGCTCCAAGACTCAGTAACACCAAACAACTTTAACCTTACTACCAAGCTCTTATCTCTTATGCTTCCTTTAACAAGCTGTGGGTCCTGGTGGAAGCTATTCAAGACGTGGGAGAAGAATTAACAGGCACACAAGACTTCCAGGAAAATCATGTACTGTATGTTTAACAGTATGAGGAAAAAATCATGTACTGAAAAAAAAAAAAAAAAAAAAAGAAAAAAAAAAAAAAAAATCAGTACATGAGAAAAAATTTGAATACACTTAAAAGTAGAATTATAACCACTAAATGGCTAACACCACAATACAAATAAAAATAAGTACAATAGAGGCATCAGGGTATTTACAATGACAATAACAGCAACTATTCAAACAGCTGAATAATTACCACCAGAATCTTATGCTTCTCTTTGTATGACAAGCCATGGGTTCTGTGGAAGCAATCCTGGCCAAAGTAAAAAGAATTAACAGGCACACAAGACTAAACAAAGGGGAAAAAAACCTGGTGTACATCTACAAAGGAATTTCAACCCTTCCAGTGACATATTTTCGGTATACACTTGCTACCTCTAGACGATTTTTATTACTGTTGTCTTATTGTTATTAGTTTTACTTTACCACTGGGCTTCCAATAATTGGGCTCTCATAGCACTGGTATAAAGGATTAGTTCATGATGTTTATATGAAGGCGGTAAAATTAGAAGTGAGGAAATGTGGTCTAAAAATAATCTGAGTATGATTAAAATGCATCAGTTCAGATGATTTTGTTAACTACGCTTTGTTGTAGGTGTTGATCAATGCTTGTCTGTCTGGCTAGGCAATCCCATCAACTGCAGGAGGGCAACCATCCCTGCTAGACCGTTCTGTTAATTGAATCAATGTTCTCTTGCGATTTGGCTCCTGGATGGATGTTGTATATGTATCACTCCCCCTAATTAGCAGGGATACCACAGCAAGCTCAACATCACCCTATTATCTGGTTATATGGTTACCATCCAGCATTGTAAATGGTTTCCTGGGTTATAGGAAACCATTAGGCTTATCAATCAGTGTACAGCTACCTGAAGTTGAAAGAATAATTAAATATGACGGGAGGGAAGGAAGGAATAGGAAGAGAGAAGGGCAGACACAGAGAGAATAGTACATGTGAAGGAGTAGGCAGCACTACATCGTGACTGGATGACACAGAAACCACCTGTAGTGATGAGTAAGTCTCCATTAAACATTTTACAAACCCCTTTACAACTTTATTTCTCTCCCTAAGCTGAATAAAATCATCTGAAGGTAGCAAGAATAAAATTTAAAATATGTCAGATTAAACAGGTTAATGGCGAATCTGACAATGACTAAGATACATGTAAGTACAGCAGAGGTATCAGTATTTACAAAGACAACAAGAATAAATATTACAAGTCCTTACCCGACTTCCCCACACATATCTGGGTTCCTGACAGAGAAGGGCTGAGGAGAAGAAGAAGAAGAAAAATAAAATCACTGGATGTGCAAAAATTACAATGAAAAAAGAAAGACAAAGAAAAGAAAGGTATAAATATGCAAAGAAGGGTGGCAAGAAAATAATCAGATATTAAAAAATTAGAAAAAGGGTATAAACACAATCCTGAAGAAAACCTGGATAATCAGGAATCAAGAGTTTTCCATCTATTTTTGTCACGCAGTTTTAGGGACATCCAAGCAAAAAAACGCATCCAAACCAACCAATCAATCAACCAGACTCAAAGCAACATCGTCAAGTGTTCAGGCAGCACATCACCACACACAGATAGTTCTCATTAACCCTTTCAATCCGATAACGCTGATTTTATTTTATTCTTCGTGTCTTCATGGTTTTACTCAGTCTAGGAGAGATTTTTTGGACTGAAGGGGTTAGAGCTACCTTTACTACCCCTATCAACATAACAAATCTTTTCTAAACTGAATAAAACCGTCTGTAAATACAAAGAACAAAATGGAACAAGACCACCAGATTGAAGGAGTTAAATGACAAGTACTGTACAGTATGTACCTCGCAAGACAACAAATTTTTCCATACAACTGTTTCCAAAAACTGGAGGAAAGCTAGCACATCAGGTTTAGATGTAGCATCCATCCATCCATCACCCAATCCTATGTTGCCCCACAAGGAGTGCAGAAGTAGCAACAGACCTATAAGTTAGTTAGTTTTCTGTATATTTAAAAAAAAAAAAAAAAAAACTGCAAACAGTGAAGCTTCATGGTACTTTTTCAATCCACTGACTGACTTCATAAACTATACAACACAATCTCAAAACTGATGAGGCTGGCACCTTTACATCACCTCAAGACACTTGCTTTATTATAACAAAGGCTTTAGATTAGAAGCTGAACTGAAGCCTAAACTGGGTAAATATGGAATGTTTGTACTGTATATTACTATGTCAAGGAACTGTTGTGTTGTGGCTGCCTTATCTGGGCAGTACAGGATAACTGTACTGTACATTAAGTATACTGCTGGATAAATAAAATATCACGTCCACATCGGTTTATAAAAAATATTTCACTAATAAATATCATTCCAGAATTCTGATCCATCAATATTATCAACAAGAACAGATACTGGTACACTGATCAACTTCATAATATGCCTGTTGGAAGGGATTACTGTATCTAGGCAATTACAATTTATGGGGCAGTAATACTAAAATAGCAAGTCTGGCAATGGTGAATTTTGCTTGCCACACTGCCTGTATCTCTTTAAAGAAGTGAAAATATACACAGCAGGGAAGTGGAATTCCAGTAAAATACACATGCAAAATGAAGAATGTAAAATGTAATTAAAATAACACTTCTGACTAAAACACGAGCTTGTATGAGTTTGGAGCTCAATGGCAATTATTCAAATACTAACCATTTTTGCATGCATACTGTATATTGTACCAAGAAATACTACTTTAAGTACTGTAAATGGAAAACTGGGTTAAAATATCCACTTATATGCTCCAAAATACTGCGCTATACCATTGACAATGAAAATTATATTGACAAACGATGAGAGGATGGTACAAGAACTAACAGCTTTACCAGCAAACCATCCTGGCACTAAAACACATGAACAAAGGTCAGACTCAGTCCCTCTTTATACCTTGAAAGCTGCAGGTCTGGGCTGATGCAGTTCTAAATAATCATCTTCATCCTGACCCTTTTTCCCACTTAATCCTGACCTTTTCTCCCACTTAAGATTAATATTCACCGGTTTAAATGATAGTGTTACAAACCTAAAACCCCCAGCCACCTTTCAGGGATTTAAATCACCGCACAAAGCATATGATCTCCACCCTGGCATCCGCCAGACCACTAGATTAACAAAATAGGTTAACTGAAGAAAAATAATTCAAAGCTGAAAGTTAAAGGTACCACATAACTTAAGTACATATTCAGGTGACAAAACATAAGTACATTCTTCTTATACTTACTTATGGCAAAATTTGGAATGTACAGCTGGATGCAAATGTTAAAAACTTAAGATCAACACAAAATAATATAACCTAAAACAACAGCACAGAAATATATAATGCACAGTGATCAAAATAAATATCTTCCCAGCTTAGTCAACTGACTGGGGAAAAGCTGAACCAACAAGACACACACTAGTTAAGATGCACCTTTGTTACATTTTATAACTAATGGCATTTCGTATTTATTGTCCCTTCAGGAGCACCGGGTCCTGGGGCTAGGCTACTCACTAGACATTTAAGGTAAGAATGAGATGTCACTCACCCTCGAATAGCAATATGTGAACAATAAACTCAACCACACCTCTGATTACAAGTTATGTACCACATCTGGCTGGAATGCCTTAACCCAACATGCCATTTTGGTGGCTGTAAATAACGGGAACAAGTGGAACGATAGTTGCCGCTCTGGGTATACACAACAGTTGCCCAAATATCAATTCCTGTATCACTATCACACCACTCAAGTTATTATCAATTTTTATCCCTAGCCTGCCATCATAATAACTTGAATACCTTCCAGTATGATGACATTTTTTAAACTTCTTCAGCCGAAGCACATTTTTTAACAATTTATTCTCGCTACTGCTGATGACTATTCAATTAAGGGGGACATCTTGCAATGAAGTGGTTTATGCAGCCTGATTCTAACCACTCTGTTTTAAATCTTTCCTAAATAAAACAATCAGTAACAGCAAGAAAACATTGTAAGAAAACAATCATACTGTAAGAAGTAACTTTTAAGTTCTGTTACCAATAGATGATTTCTTCAGTTCATCAATTCATGGGACACCTCTTATACTCCAGAGGTTGAACAAATCTCTAAAAACCCATTCACAGGGAACCTCACATTAGTTTACCATAGTCCAATCTTTCCAGGGCAGAAGACCAAGAGTGGTATCCTTGTAAGCTTTAGAAGGCTTCCTCATACCAGTTCCTTAGCTACTGTATTTACACTGCATACTATACCTTACTGTTCTCTTTTATGTTATTTATGCCCTCTAACTACCATGAGACTGCATAAATAACAAGAGTGGTATTCTCATGAACGTCCTAATGCCACTTTCTTGATGATTTACAATGCATAATATACTTTATCATTCTCTTTTCTGTTATTTATGCCTTCTAACTACGAAGGTTGATTGCATAAATAACATACAGGGCATTAATTATTAGAGCACTATATGCAGAAATAAATGGTACAGAAAAGGTGCTTGGGAGTCTCTTTAACTGATAAGAATACAGTCACAACTTACTTCCCTGGCAGTATTTTATGGAATGGAAAACTTCAGTAAAACAAAACTGTCATCATGCTGAAAGGGTGGATAATGATTCAAAACACACTTTACGCTTTCCAAGAGACACTCCTAGATGCCAATCAAGGCTGCCAAAAACTAACCAGCTGCCAGACACAAAACAGAGTATGATGTTGCTATCCATGCTATGGTGGCATCAAACATCATTTACTGGAAAAACACACGGATCCCTTTCAATACGTGAGGTTCTGACTTACAGCTGTGCCACAATAAAAGATCATTATTTATATGGTCATGCTATAAATCTCGCCTAATATTCATACTTTACAAAAACTGTGAAACTTGTACGTGTTTACATACCATACCAAATGTTCGGAGGCACAAATCTCCCAACATATTCACAAGCTGGATAATAGGAACATTCACTCTTGATCACATTACAGTACTGTACTGCAGAATCAACAGGAAAACATAACACACTGAATTTCTTACTACTGCACTTCTGAGAAAATAGGCACAACTTAAATATTTGATAAAAAGCTTTTTTTTTATAGCTCACTTAATATATATGTTACGAATATGACGAGAGGATACTAATTCTATCTTTACTAGTTCTGAAGACTGACTGATTATATAGGACAATATCCCAAAACATATGTGACAAAGTATGTTACATTTTAATACTAATATGGAAAGTCTAAGAGCTATAAGAGCTATACGAGTGTGAATGTGTGATGCGCTCAACACATACATCATTCAGCACTTGACAATTAATGGCATAACTGTACAAAGCTGGGTCATATGTCTGAATTAACTACTCTATTAACAATGATGCACTGCCGGCTGTATTCTAAGGGGCATAAGAGCCTTTGTAGTATCTCTCCTCTAACGATTTATTTAGCATATTGCAACTTTAACACTCTCTTGCATGTTATTTATAAAATTTTAATAAAGCTTTGGCCATGTGGGGAGGATAAAGTGTGAGACTAATGAGGAGAGTGTGTGAGTGTGGTGGAATGGGGGAGTGGGAGGGGGAGACTGAGGATGAGATGGAGGGATGGAGTGGAGAGATATACGAGAGGGAAGGGTGTGAGTTGGGGGAGGGCAGTGCAATGGAAGGGGACAGGGAGAATTGGGGGCAATTTGTTTGTGACCACCCCCTAAGGGATAAGGCGTCTGGCTATAGATAGATGGACAGAGACAGATTGACAGATAATACAGGTACCCACACAGTTTGCATCAATAACAAACTAGATGGTGCTGAGGAGCAATGTGCAAATAAATCACAGAGGAAGTTTTACTAAGTCTCCAAAGCCATTTAAAATACACCCCTGAATGCAATGATTCTCTTAAATAACCGGAGAATAGAATTTCTATCCTGGTAAAAGCACATTTAAGTACCTGCAAGTGGATGGACTCGGTGTGTCTAAAGGACGAGAATGATGGAATTTTAAGGCAATCTATGCAAATATAATACAGTATCTGCAGATTTTATATACTGCATCAAATAAAGGCACTAATTACTTGATATAAATGTTACACTCACACCTATATCATCTGTGGGATTCATTTAGTAAACAAAATATCACTATTCCCAGTGTGCTTTAAAGGAGAGTTAAGTTTTGACTGAACTACCATACTATTGCCCTACAGTGTATCAACAACTATGATTTTTTTAATGCTACAAATTTAAAAAAAAAGAAAACTCATCTGAAGTATGCATTAATTACTAGGAACACTAAAACATTAACTGAGTTTAATTCCAACTTCACTGAATCTTTCAGTGTAAAAAAAAAAAAAAAAAAAAAAAAAAAAAAAAAAGTCACTGACTGTAGTCAATAAAACCTTGGACAAAGCTTATACTTCAGTGTAAGAGACATCAAGGTAAAAGTAATGAAGATGATATCTGGTAAACATCAGAAAAAGTGAAGAAAGTAATGTTTTGATTGGTTATAAAGTTTACAAACACTGTGCTCAGAACATGACACACAACGATAGGCACTTGTTACAGATCCTGTTGAGGTTAAAAATTCTATAAGGTATCAACAATGATGAGCTAAAGACTGACATCACTTGACTCTATTAACACTTTTAGGAACAATGAAAGGCAATACTTTACTCTATCATGCACTCTGTACTCCCTCAACTTGAAATAATTGTTTATCTTTTACTCACTACAGGCAACAAGGGTACTATACATAAATAACTTGGTGTAATATTTCTTTCAGTGACAACACTGTGCAATCGTAAATGATTGAAAATTTTGTTTCCTAAATATCCTGAAAAATGGTGAATCAATCATGCAGATACATTATCATAGTTTTTCAATTACCTATCTACCCACAGCTTAACAGTAAATTCTTATTATGTATCCATGATGACTAATTTCAACGTTCTCAACCCCCTTCACATTACATCAGTGCCATCTCAGCCATTATGCCTAGAGATGATGGGAAGGCTATCAACATGTATTCAATGTCAGAAAATACAAGTGGTTTCCACCAACCTACCCCTGACCTTTTCACGACATGCAGAGAAGACACCAGTATTGTTCTTTCTTCCATATCACTTATCACTAAGGCAATGTATCTCTTGTATCTACACTGCACATACATCGACTCATAACTACTAGCTTGTAGAGGTGTATGTATGAATATATTGCATCTAAACTGCAGAAATAACTGTTCATGCCTTACTAACTGTTTGTAAGAGCATTAGACAGTGTCTTAGCGCAAACAGCTGAATATACAGCCAAGACAAGAGGTACTGTATTATATCGAAAACTTTTAAGCTTCATGGTATATTATAGTACAGTATTTATGAAACAAGTAATGAAAAATTAATGATGTGATTAATTTCTGGGTTGTTCCTTGATGTGACTTGCTCTGATTTCCTTGATGTGAAAGTCTTATCAACCCCTTAACCGCAGGGCGTCACTTTCATGACGCTTGGGAGCAAGGGATCATACCGCAGGGCGTCACTTTTGCAATTCTGTGTTATTTTGAATTCCCCCGGGCTTTCAAGTGGTGGCTTGTATCATCTATCAGTACTGCCAATGTCCAACACTAGTCAGCACTCCTAATCTCATCTGTACTCCCATCCATTGTTGACAATTTAGCCATTTCTCCCCGTTCTTGACTCCCCTCCCTACCTTCCCTCCATTACCCTCACCTCTCGCCTGCCCGGTCGTGCTACGCTAAGTAAATCTTCCCTGGAATTTTCCACTGATTTCATCCATTGAAATAAGCCCTATGCCCTATTCTTATACCAAATAATATATACCAAAAAGAAATAAGGTAAGTGAGAGTGCCATACAGCTGGAATTGGCTAATTACCACCTGACAACACCTCACGTGAACTCGTTCACTATTTTTCGCTGTTTATTTCCCCTTGAAATATGCCTTATAAGCTATTCTCGTACTAAAAATATATATAAGGAGGGAAGGGAGAAGCCTAAGTGATAATTACATTCACCTGGAACTACCTAATTTATAATGTATTGCCTAGATTTCCTGCCAATCATTTCACTGCTATATATTAGCAGCTGTCAAGAGGCTGACATTGGCAGTAATGCATTTCCCTAGGTAAGCCACCCCAGCCCACCCCTATCAGTTCACTGTCATCTTCCAAGGTGAAAGTACATCTGTTTGCTCCTGCTAACTTCCCCCCACTTTTTAGCCCCATGCAAAGGGCCCTGTGACCTATACCCCCTACTAAACCTCGTGTGGAAAGAGGTTAAGGGCTGACAATTGAAAGAGAGTGACTGCGATCTTTCTGTTGAGTAAACGGTGCAAGTGGAATTGTAAATAATGTGTAAACAGCAAGTGAAAGCAATGAATGTAAATATAAGTGAACAGTGGAAAACAGTTTTATAAGTTACTTCAAGTGACAGTGCATAACACAGTGTAAATAAAATAGAAATGTAAATAATGTAAATAAAATAGAGAGCATAAATAGAAATGTAAATGAGTAGTATTATAAGAATACGAGTATATATACTAGGAGTAATGAAAGTAAATGTTTCACTCTAGCATGTATGAATACTATGAGTTATGAGAGTGAAGGTGAAAGTGACATTCACTCTCAATGCTAGTATACAGGACGAGAAAGTGAATGCTAGGTATTTTACTGAAAGAAATTGAATGCCTACAGTGACAATAAACTACTATTACTGAAGGAAACTTATGGATAAAGACTGCAGATATATATAAGTGTTATATAGTAATAGAAATATAAACTGTGAGTGTTTTTATGAATAATAAATAACAACACCAGCGGCAAACTAGCGCAAGTGGGAAGGTCATACGCCCTCGTAATTTTCATTGCTTTCACAGTGGGGTTTCTTTTTGGAATATGGATTCCAAACTATTTGAGAATCACAGAATAGTGTTTTTAGTGATAATATCAGACTGTGGTAATCATATTACGGGTTGTCGGTAAGTGTAAAGTGGAGACTTCATTACCCAACTTCAAAGGTCTCCACAAGTCCTACGGTACTCGACAAAGGCTCAACAAACACCCCAGGAGAAAACTGAAGGTATGTGCCATAAGCATATGTGATTTTAATATTCTAGGATTAATAACTGATTTTTGGCAAATATTTTTAGAGAGTCTGTCGGAGCGCGAATATGCCCGCGGGTGCCGCAAGAAAAAGCAAATCAAGCCCGCAGTTAAAGGGTTAATAAAGATCACAAGCCACTAAAAAACATGTGAGCAGTATGGTGATGAGAAAATAACCTAATGTTCTGACCTTGCTGTGGTGAAATACAGGTCATACTTATTCATCCAACATATACACACTTCATTACAACTTCGGGTACTCCAAGATAAGAAAAATAATCATGAATATTTATCATTACAGCCTCAAATAATACCGCAATGTTTCTAACTACCCGATATAGTTCCTACACCAATAATACATCTCTGTATAATATACCATTATGTATAGTTATCAACTTGAGTCCTGCAAGGTGACTTATTATTACTTGCCAACATACCCAATATATAGTTAATCTGCCTGTGCTTTATATTTTGGAACCCTGGATGATGAGCTTTGGAATAACTGTACCATATATCCCACTTTAAATTACTGTATACAGTTGTAGTTAAGTCACTTATTAACCCTTTCTGAATGACTTCATTTTTACCATGCTATGATCACCTGATTATATTCAACTAAGGGAAGACTTCTATATCCAAAGGCAATGTTTAACCCCTTTGGTTCTAAAAGTCTCTTCTAAACATAATACATCTGACAGGTAGTAGGAAGAACACTCTAATGTCCTCAGACTAAAGAACTTAACCATATTCCCTCAACTGCAATTATTAGAAATCACATTCATTCATTAACTTACACAGAAGAAAAGAGTGGAAGAAAAACTGAAGAAGACTGATGAGGATGAATACAACCCCTCGGATAGGGCAAAATATTTTCTGTTTTATTCTCGCTATATTTGTCATTTTACTCAGCTTAGGAGAGACTTTTCCAGTCCAATACAGTCTTCAAATGACCCCTTCACTACATGAGGCCTCTACTAGACTGAATAAAATTGTCTGAAGGTAGCAAGAATAAAAAATACATTCTCAGGGTGAAGGGGTCAATGTGTTGCTGATAATGTAATCTTGTAGATGTTATCTGACAAATATGGCATCAGATTAGTAAAAAAAAAAAAAAAAAAAAAAAAAAAAGGGGGGGGGTTGGGGGAGGTAATAGCCAATCCCATTTTGCCCCCTTCAAGGAGTAAGAGGTTGAGGCTACACTAGTATAGTAGATACAATAATAAATAATTTAAAAGAAGTTCAGGACCCATATCCTTCTCACACAACTGACAGTCCACATTTCAAGTCAGTGATGTGTTTTTCATACACCTATTTGAATACACTTGGGTGATGGGAAGGATGCCTTCATGTGGTGGTACTGATATAACCAAGTTGTTTCTCTGCCCATTATACAAATGTTCCTTTATTCCCTCCCTACCCCTGAGAGCAGATGGTATACTGTCAGAGAAAAGCAACTTTAGCTTGCAGCCCATCAGGTTATGTTTCAGATGAACCTGGGACCACAAGTACTAATTATTACTACGTAATACAACTGGCACTATAAATTGGGAAAAACTGGTAAAACAACTTTACAGGCACCAATGGAGCTTTAACAGGCAACTTTCCTTTCCTGTAATTTAATGTGGGGTTAACTCCTTTATCCAGATGGTGTCACAATAACTGATTTTAATTTTGATACCGAGTGAATTTTATGTCGATCAGGAGCAATTTTTCAAACTGCAATGGTCAGATACAACCTTTACAGATCCTTTCCATGTGAGTTCTTTCATATGTTGAATAAAATTCTCTCTCTGCAGCGAGAATTATATACAAATGGCATCCTCAAGCTGAAAGGGTAAGTGGTAACATTAAACATACAACCCTTTCATAGTGCAGGAGAGCCTGAGGCAAGCTTACCAGATAGCTTACTTCCCTTAATTATATTATATAATTGATCAACCTACAGCCACTTCTTGGGGATCAAGCCTATGAGCATGGCTAGTCTGTCACTCCAAGTTACATGACCAGACTACTTCCTCTGACGATATGATATACCTGATAAACCTTCAGCCATCTCTTGGGGATCAGGCTTATGCTCACTGTCAAGCCATTCCTCCCAGACAGATGAGCAGCCTACTTCCCTTGATTGCTTTATATGACTGATAAACATCCACTCACCTCAGGGAACAGAGACTATTAGCATGGCTAGATCATCACTCACATTGGGGGTGCTCTAACTGCTTGACCATCAGGCAGAAAAGAATGTAAGAAAATGTGATATGCAGGACAATTCCCCCACACATTACAGGTGCAGAATACCCTCACGTTTCACATGGTGTGAGGATCTCCAAGCACCAAGCCCCTACTGTCTCCAGCCACTGGGGATGCATTAGTGAGGCCCTTT
The DNA here is from genome assembly GCF_032717465.1 of Coenobita brevimanus. NCBI lineage: Eukaryota > Metazoa > Arthropoda > Malacostraca > Decapoda > Coenobitidae > Coenobita > Coenobita brevimanus. The sequence continues at coordinate 37,856,399 of NC_137009.1, forward strand.
ATCTCATACAGGCCTATTTCTAACCACTTGACCACCAGGCAGTAAAATAAAAGAAAGTGACTTATAATGAAGACACTATACCTCTGTTCCCCCAAACTTTACAGGTGCAGGACTCCCTCATCTTTCGTGTGGTGGGACAAATCTCCAAGCACTGAGCCACCGCCCACAGCCTCCCCTGATGCATTGGTGAGGTCCTTTATCTCGTCCTGGTCATAGTCATCGGAGGTGGCAGACTGGTGGGAGCCAGAGGACATGGCAGAGTTGCGTGAGAATGAGCCACGGCGGGGTGGATGCTGTGACATGGTGCGCTGGTTGGCTGGCTTGACTGTGATGATTAGGTTGCTACTGTTTGCCACCATCATATCTGTTACCTGTGCAAAAGAAATATAATCATCATCATCATCATCCTGACTCTTAGTTGCATGTAAGTAGTAGCTGCAATCCCACTGTACCATAGTATGATGCTGACAGTATATTGGTATACAGTATTTGGATTTTATTTTTCATCTGAAACTGTGATCAACACTATTCAGCAGTATTCTTCATGAAAAAAAACATCAATCTCTTTATCATGAAATGATTACCTTTTTGCTACCCCCAAACAATACAACGTAAGTGACCCCACAACTGACCTGGTCAAGAGTCTTGCCATTAACCTCAATCCCATTGACTTCGAGTACCTCATCATTGACTGCCAGAAGGCCAGTGCTCTCAGCCAGACCCCCGGGTACTAGTCGAGAAATAAATATGCCTGGGACACGCTCAAGGCCATGTGGTGTGACCCTGACACTGGTGCCATCACGGATATAGAACCCCAGAGGTTTGTCTGACCCGTGTTTTAGTAGTCTCACTCGCCGGCACACCTCTGGCACCACATCCACATCAATGATGGCTGCTACCTAGGGAAGCAGATCAAATACTGTCATTAATAAATTACAGAACTGGAGACAGAAATATAAAATATCTTTACATACCGCAGTTGATGGATGGCTACCATCTGCACCTTCATTACCCCTGCACAGTTGCTGACTTTATACACAGGTTTTATTCACCCCTGTGTAGAGTACAACTCTCACAAGTGGGGAGGCTCCCCAAATACAGCTCTTCTCAATACAGTGGAGTCAAAGGCTTTTTGTCTCATTAACTCTCCCCCTCTTACTGGCTCCCTTCAACTTCCATCTTTTCACCACACTGTTGCATCTTTCTCTCTTTTCTATTACAACTTCAATGGTCACTGCTCCTCTGAATTGTTTGTCTGCATCAATCCACAACTACAGCAAGCACATAGCACCCGTCTAGCAACAAACTTTTATCCCTTTTCTGTCTGACTCTCTAATGCAAGAGTTAACCACTACTCCCAGTCCTTCATGTATGCAACAGGTCAACTCAAGAACTGTCTCTCTCTGTATTTCCTACTGCCTATGACCTGTCCAGGCATCTCAAACTGAATGGATCTTGAATTTGACTCCTGTTATTTTGTTTTTGTTTTTCTTCGAGGGAACAATTTGCACGCTCTTGGCCTTTGGTTCCTTCTTCTTTGCACACACACACACACACACACAAAAACTGGGAGGTACTACAAAGATAGTAAACTATGACGACAAACTTGGTAGCCAGTCACAAAATCATTTTTTTTGGCAGGAGGAATTCAGCCACAAGTACAGTCCCTTGATGATCTTTTTCTGAGTGACTGTGCACATTTATAAATTCAAGCTGAGCCTCTCTGTTGCAGTCTTATTACACATTTCAAATTTCTTTTTTCCCGACAGTTTGCAGCAACTGTTGGGATGTAAATAGCTGGTTTTAGCACTTGGTTTAGCTTCCAGTCCATGGTAAACATCAGTTGTACCATGGCCAGCCCCAATACGGGGATTCCTTGAGAGGAAGCATGGCGTCATTTTTCATATATGTACATCTGTATTTACAGTACGGTATGCAAATACAGTTTAAAACACCGTAACTTTTTACATACGACAGCTACTGTCAATTAAGGGAACTTGGTCATTTGACTTCAAATGTAGTAATGGAATTTTTTAACAGACACATCTGTTTACTTCTGGATGACTGATGGCAAAAAGGGACATTTAAAAGGAGGCTCCTTAAAATAAGAACTGCCGGTAATATGAAGAAGCCCTCTCTTAAACTATTCACGCTACCACCAGACGATTTTCATCACCCTGGAATAATCCTACAGTCATGAAGGGATTGATGATGGCTGTATCAACCCCATCCAGTCTGACAAGTATCTCTTAAGCTAAATAAACTGTCTGGAAGTAACAAAAATGTAAAAAATAACTACAAGAAGATCACGTACGCTGAATGAAAGCCTGGTCACCATACAAATGAGGTTTAAACAATGTCATTATATTCAGTGAGTAATTTGAGGCTGTTTATAACCCCTTCACTATAGCGATGTCTCTTCAAAGATGAATAAAAACATCTGGCTGCAACAAGAACAGAATTTAATAAACAGACTGGATTACTTCATCACCACACTGTGTCAGATACCACATCACTATTAAAGCAATGCAACACTTTCTCATTTTACTGCCAAGCTTAAAAAGGGGTATAGCAAGCTAACACGTCATATGTACACCTTCCCAAAAAACTCAGCCTCATAGTGTGCGATGGTTGTGAAAGTAAGCGATTTCCACACACACGGATGAGTCTATAAATGTGGTGTCTCAGAACGTATACCACCCAGTTTGTGAATCTTTGTGCAATTTTGAGTTCTAATAATTACCAAAGATACAATATTTGCACTTCTAATTACATGATGCCCCATATATCGCAATGCTTCGTCCATGTTTCAGGATGATATGTGCTGTAATGGGGCCGATACTTTTTTGGGAGGGTGTACATCACCATACATACATTACATATAGGCTAAACACAATCATCATCATCATCAAAGAGATAATATCCACTCAAGCTGAAGGGAGCAACAGAATCCAGAAACAATGAAGGAGACAGCACAAACAAGATAACTATGCAGGAGTCTTATCTTTTAACCCCTTCAGTACAACAATGTCTTATTCATTTGAATTTTACAACCATCGGATGGTATTCAGCTTAGAAGAGCATCCCAGTAGTGAAAGAATTAATAGCTAAGGACTATATCAGACCCCTCCAGTTCAAAAATATTCTACACAGACAAAAATAATCTGAAAACAGCAAGAATATAATATGAAAGATGTCATCAGAGTGAAGAGGTTATACAGCCTGGGTAAACCATCCATCCATCCATCGTCCAATCCTATGTTGCCCCATGAGAAGCGTTGGAACCTGGGGCAAGTTGGTCCTGACATTTAAGATGCAAGTAAATCAGTAGGGTATTTTTTACATGATTTTCTCATAGTTATCATAATGATAACTATGAGAAAATCATGTAAAAAACAGCCTACAGCACCAAAAGCAGTAAATACAATGAAGTACTGAACCTTATATTAGTATTATACCATCTGCTGTTATACTTGGCCACAAATAACCCTTGTTTTCAAATAAGCATTGAGTGTGTCAAGACAGATATCAACACATCCCTATTGGGAAAAAAAAAAAAAAAAAAAAAAAAAAAGGGGGGGCTTTTCAAAATTGGATGTTCAGATGTGGAAGGTTGCACTGTACTGTAAATGAGCAATTATTAAATCAAGCCTGTCCTACCTGTCTAAAGTCCTGAGGGTACGAGATGGAGAGTTTGTTTCGTGGCTGAGGCACAAACGGAGAGAGGATGCTGGGTATTTTGTGATTTGATCCATTGGGCAGGTGTTCTAGGCTTCCTGGAGAGAGAAAAAAAATAAATAAATAAAAAATAAGTCCATCTGTTCTTATGGTAATGATTAAGGAAGTTGTTGTACATAGTTATAGTTGTACAGTATCTATACTATGAATTCTGTAACAATAATCAATCATTCTGTTCCTTTGGTAATAATTAGTCCTGCCAGCTGCATATGAGCTGTGGTACAGGGATAAAACAATACTTCTGTCCCCTGGTACTGATTATAGCAGATGTCATGTGCAAACTAAGAAAATTCTGTAGCAAGAAGGCAATACATCATAACAGATAAGCCAAGCCCTGAAATGATAGAAGGGTGATTACCAACTTGCTAAGAACAAAGTGGGAAATATGTGAGTCAACTCCTTCAAAACAATAACCTACCAGTACTGTACTTAGAAATTTCCCTTGCTATGGCTACAATATCATTCAGCTTACAAAACAACAAAAGCCTATACCTAACCCCCCCCACCCCCTAAAAAAATGGTGTGGAGACTTGAGGATATGTTACCATAGTCCAGAATATTTAAGAGCAGAAGACAGACCTACGCTCCTGGCAGCATTTATATCGTAGAAAAACTGGCCATCTCTGGGACCTGAACTGCTGATTAGGGGGAATGGCAAATTAGTCTTGTAGGAAGCAATGTGACTTTAACAAGCAATTTTTCTTTACATGAATATGGACTAACCTGCAAGAAGTGAGTAGATAAATAAGTAGATAAAATAAATAAAAATTGATTAATAATGGTAGCTTAGTGTAAATGCCAAACTCACCTTTACGCTGTACGATGATTCTGAGTAGAGGTCTGGCACACTGAAGCGCTTTGCGGAAATTATCATCGTTAGTGATGGGCAGTAGGTCGCCATCCCTCGGGTCTATGTATGCCAACACAAACGCAATCTGGCTCAATCGGTGAAGCTGTTCCAACAAGTTTCGGAAGTCCTCCAACCGGTCATACTTGTCACGCTCTACGCTGAACCTCCGGAACTCTGCATCAAACTGAGGAACACATGGATTATTAGTTTGAAAAGTTGTTGTGATCCTAATAACTATTTCACTATAATCAGGATTACTGGTATGGTATTCTAATCAGTTTTCGCTACCAAAAAACAAATTACTTCAGCTTACGAATGCCATCAGAGAGAGGAGAAGACATCAATAATCTCCACTATTTCTCACTAAAACAACTACCTCAGTCAATATACATCCGTACTGATGGCCTTGGTACAGTATACAGGGTGTCCCCAGACTTCAGGTGATTCTTGAGCTAATTCATTCATTCATTCATTGCCAGACGCCATGTATCCCAGACGGGGTGGCCAATGGCTTAGAGTTAATTGTTTTACAGGGAGGGGCACTAATCCTCCACCAACCCCACTTGACACGTAGGGATGCCAACAGCATCTGGTGTTCCCAGGCAGTCACCCATCCAAGTACTAACCAGACCCAACGCTAATTTTGAGTGAATAATGCTACACCAAGATGGGTACAATTCTCAACAACAATCATGGACCAACAACTACTGATGTCTCTCTGGGTGAAGTATGAGACTGAACACTTTCACCCACAGGGAAAAGAGTAATGGTGCCTCTGTAACAGTTTAGCTTTGCACCCACATTAATATATACTTTTAATCTTAATATTAACTCAAGAATCGCCTCTTGAAGTTAATGCAAGTTCTATGAAACCTGCCTGTACAGTACTGTACTAAGATTCTGCAAGACTCTGGTAATCCCCTGACAATACACATTATCAGTGGCTATAACTGCTTATGACTGCAAAAACCTTAGTAAACCACGAAATCCATTTGTTTTAACCCCTTCAATACAATGACTTCTTCTGACATTTATTTTCACTATCTCAAGATAATAGTCTAGTAGAACCAACTTTTTTAACTGGATGAGTATAATATAGCTTTTATCAAACCCACCACTACCAGTCCTGATGGCTCCACTACAGAGAATAATTTATTGTAGTAGCATGACTAACATTAACTGGAAACTAAAAGAAAATATAACTGTACAGCAGTGGCTTGGGGTACCTGCATTCCAATATTTCAACCTATATCATGTTGGCTGAAGAATGCAATGTGACACACAAGCACATAAACTGCAACAAAAACTTGCCTCTTCAATTAAATCAAGGAACAACTTCAGTAGGATGTTTTTCATTTATACAGTAAACCATACAAGAGGATTAGAAGTGGCTTATTTTGATGTGCGAGTTCGGGAATGCAGAGTGAGTCACACCTGTAAGTTCCAGTTATTACAGTCTTCTCAACTATAATTCAGGAACTTAACTTTTCTAACTATAATTCAGGAATTTCTTTGATTTATACATACTAGTGGGATTGCCTGAGGTTATATCACGTAAAAAAGGGGGATCACAAGCATATTATTTAGATGTTACAAGATAAATCCCAAATAACACCTGTATAAATCTATCAGAGAGACATCCACCTATTCAACTCTGATCAGGTAACTCTGCTCTCTTCTACAACATTGGGCACCTTTAGCGGTATGTTGCTTTGAGATACACCATGCAGAATATGTTGCTTATGAGCCAATTACTAAGTTTTGTTAGTGCAAGAATGCAAAGTGAGTCACACCTGTACAAACTGCAAGATAAGTCTATCTCTGCAACTCTGTCACGTAACTCAGCACTTTACTGTGACTCCTCAAACAGAAGGCTACTAATGGTAAATCTGGCCATAAAATAAGCTCTGATGTATAATAGTTTCATGTGTTACAGGAGGAATGCAAAGTGACTCACACCTGTCTAGACATTGCAAAAGAAAGTCTGCCTTCAACCCACCTTACTCTTCACCTCTACCAGGGTACTATGCTCTCTGCTGTGCGCCTTGGAACTCTTGGACATCTTCAGTGGGCTTGTAGGGTCTTAGTATATATCTAAAAAGGCACCTGGACGGCTTATTTCACAAGAGGAAGGGCATTTTCCCCTCTTGTTTTGGGTTTCAGACACACACATACACACTGACTGTGACGTCACGAGCACCTGTTGGCTTATCTCGCTCCAAAATATTTTCCCTTATTATTATCTAATCTTTCAAGTAACCCTCATTGTTTTTCTAAATATATTAAAGAAAACTGATATGCTTCATTACAGCAGGTAATAAATACCGTATTCCGTAAGACTATGGAAAAGTTATCAAAAATTATTTGGTAACAAGGATTATTCTTGAGTGTTTACTATGGCGCTAAACTCAAAGGTAGCATAAAATTACTATTGTCATTTTCTTAAGTTTTACAAACTTTTCACCATCATTTGCGTGCAGACATGCCACAGGACCTTTATATATACGAATAATATCACATGGGAATCCTGTCCATGCCCAGAGGGTATAGATTACGAAATTCATGTGGCGTAGTTACCACCATGAATGAGTATAAGTAATTCTTTCAGATTTTTTTATTTTAATGCTTTTCTTGATATTCTCAGCCGATTATATTCAGTTAAGGAGAGACCGCACTGGATGTTAAAACGTAACCTTTATTAACTCCGTCACTAGACTCGCTACTAGGGTCTTCTCGCAACTAATAAAAAAGTCTGGTAACTTAAAATCAGGGGTGGGTCCAGGAATTTTCGGTGGGGGGGTCTGATTCGCTGATTGAACCAAAGACTTGACGCGACATACTTATATTTCAATGTTGAAATTGCCTCTTTATTCAATGATGCATGGTCGGTGGGGGGGGGGATGCATCCCCCATCCCCCCCCCCTGGATCCATCCCTGCTTATAATAACAGTAAATATTAAAGTACGCTATCATTGTAAATAAGTAAGTTAAACTGAGGCAGTTTGAATACAAAACGTTTGCTATTGCGATTTATTGATGATAGCGACTTTCTGATTCTGGTGTGCAGTCTACAGTACTACGAGACAATAACCAATCCTCAAAGGAACTGGAAGGAATAATGAAGAATTAGCACCAAATCATAACTTGGCTACATGGTACTGTAGGAGTAGAGGGAAACAAAGCCCGGAAGAAACGTGGAAATATCAAGAGAGGTAGGACAGAAGAGCTGAAGAGGACAGTCAGAGGAGAAAGACTGGAGACCAAACGGCCCCATTTAGTCGCCTCTTACGACAAGCAGGGATACTGGGGAAGTTTTCTCCCCCCTCCCACTCCCCAGAGGTTAAGGAATTATTGGTCCCTTCAGCCTGGAGCTAAGTGGTCCAAGAAGGAATGTGTGGCCCTATGCAGCTATATAAAATCGAGTTTCCATGTGGCTGGTTGGTTGCGAATCTGCAGCAAAGATGAACCTAATCCCAATGATAGAAGGGAGGGGGGGGGGTAAGGTAATGCAAGGGCCTTCAGGGTGATAAATAACGAACACCAAATTTGGTCCAAATCCCTCTTTTAGTTTTGAGTAATCCTGCAAACAGAGAAACAAACAGGGATGAAAATATACTCTCTGTGTTGGAGAGAAAATGAAATGCTGAGCTGAAAAAGAGATGAGGATTTTTTTATTCATTATTTATTTATTTTGACTGTGGACAACATGGATAAAGTTTGGGATTGGATGTCTGATAATAAAATATGGATGGATACGGTATAAAAACTTAACACTTATATTCTATTGACTATTCTTTCTATTACTCAGTCTACTAAGCAACAGTACTCTCTCTCTCTCCCGCTCTCGGAGATATAAAAACTTCATATACATTATAATGAATATTCTTTTTATCAGCCTACCATGCAATCTTTGTGTCTACCAGTACTCTCTCTCTCTCTCTATCTCTCTACTGACTATTCTTTCTGTCACTCAATATACCATGCAATCTTTCTGTCTACCAGTACTCTCTCTCTTGGACAGATATAAAAGCTTCATATACATTAAAATGAATATTCTTTTTATCAGTCTGCCATTCAATCTGTGTCTACCAGTACTCTCTCTCTCTCTCTCTCTCTCTCTCTACCATTACCCTTCACCCACCACCTCCTCCAACACCCAGTGCGATGCTCTACCAGGATAACTAGTACTTGTGGTGATGGTAGTAGTAGCAGCAGTAGTTCTGGTGATGAATACTGATTGTAGTGGTGATCTGTGAATTAGAACCAACTCATCACCACTCATCTTCATCAAATCTAGAGCACCCACACCCTGAAACAGATAGATACATGGTTAGATACAATAGATACATAGGCACAATAGATACATGGATAGACAATAGATACACGGAGAAGCAACAGATACATGGATAGATACAATAGATATATGGATAGACACAATAGATACATGGATAGACACAATAGATACATGGACAGATACAATAGATACATGGACAGACACAACAGATATATGGATAGACACAATAGATACATGGATAGATACACAGATAATACGTAAACAGACTGACTCATAGATAACAATAAATATAGAATGACATATAGGTAGATAAGTGCCATAGTTCTTTTAACTTGGCCCAGATTTTCGTCCTTTTGCGGCTTATTTCACCTAACGCAGTAAAGAAAAGGCTCTACATTACTTACAGCACTTCTTCGTGACTAGAACCATATTCTAATGTTAATTTTTTATAGCTCAGCATGAGAGATAGATAGATAGAGAGAGAGAGAGAGAGAGAGAGAGAGAGAGAGAGGAAGAATAATTAGGTAACTATAATCAGAGTTAACCGTTACTCCCAGTCTTTCGTTTATGCAACAGGTCAACTCTGGAACTGTCTCCCTCTGTCTGTATTTCCTGCTGCCTATGATCTCCAGTCTTTCAAACGCAGTGTGTCCAGGCATCTCGAAATGATCGGATTTTGAATTTGGCTCTCTCTTGTATTTTGTTTTTTCTCTTGGAGGGAACTGTTATTGCGGGCTCATGGCCTTTGGTTCCTTCTCCCTCGCATTAAAAAAATTAAAAAAAAAAATCCCTCTAATCTGACTACACCTGGCCGTCAACTGAGCTGCAAGGAGGTTAGGGATGAACAAAAGCGTTACAGGACATGACCCAACCCTCTTAGATACCCACCTGCGGAGCGAAGTAGAGTGGGGGTGAGGGTGTGGGTGTGGGTGGAGGAAGGACAAGGTGTGGGGTGCAGGGTAGGTCAGGTGAGGTTAGCTGATATTGTGTCGTGTCGTATCTGCCGTCAACACCCACGAATCTGCAACAGTAAGCATAAATTGAATAAAATAAAAACAACATTAGCTTAGGCAGAAGTTGGGTTGGATCTGGGTGAGTCAAATCAAGAGTAAAAAAACATCATTAGGTTAGATTGAATTAAGATGAGTTTGGTTTGGATCTGGCTGGGTCATAACAAAATAAAAACATTAGATTAGGCTGAGTTTGGTTGGGATCTGAGTGAGTCAAAACAGGAGTAAAAAAAAAAAAAAAAACATTAGGTTAGATTGTGTTAGGTTGAGCTTGGATTGGCTTGGATTCCGCTGGGTTAGGTTAGGTTAAAATGCTCACCACGAAGGAAATTCTGCAATAGGCAAATTCCCCCCCATTTTTTCCACATTCTCTTCAGTTTCGATATATAGCAAGGTCTCCGATATTGTGTGTGTGGGGGGGGGGGGGCTGCAGCACGGCCGAAAATTGTTATAAGGCTACTTCAACTCGCTGCCACTATTAGATCAGGCTACATAGATGCTCTTGGTGTCTATTTACAAACGATAGAGTGTTATGTACGTATAGATCCTGTGCTTATTTTTTTATAGTACCCCTTCCGTAAAATAATAATAATAATAATAATAAACTAAAAAAATAATAACTAAGAGATGACCAAATATCAGACTCTGCCCAAGGTTTAAAGTTTCTATCTATCTGTTGCTAGAATGCCTCAGTCCTGTAAGGGGTGGCCACAAACAAATCGCCTCCATGTCGCCCTGTCCCCCGTCATTTCGCTGCCCTCTCCCTAGCTCAAACCCCCCTCTCTCATATACCTCTCCACTCCATCCCTCCACCTCATCCTCGGCTTTCCCCTCCCTCTCCTCCCTCCACCTCACTCATATACACATTAAATTATACTAGATTTGGTTAGGTTAGGTACAATTATATATCTTTCACTATTTCCTATAATACCCTCAGTTTTAAACCCAAACCATCATATTCCCAGACAATTATCCCTACTCATGAACGAACCAAGATCAGGACTTACGTAAACACTTCCGAAGGCGGCGGTGGTAGTGGAGGTAGTGTGTTTGTGGTAGTGGTGGTAGTAGTGTCAGTGTTGGTGGTTGGAATGGTAAAGTTGAAGTTGGTTGTGGTAGGAATATTGTTGGTGTGAATGAGTGTGGTGGTGTTAATTCCATATTTGCTGGTGTTATGGGCATCTGAAGTGGTGTTGTAAGAGTGTGTGGTGGTAGTGGTGTGGGTGATGGTGTTATTGGTGTCAGAAGTGGTGTTAGTGATGCCTGTGTTGGTGTCAGGGATAGTAAAAGCATAACTACTGGTGTATGTGGTGTTAGGGGTAAGGTTATTGGTAGTTAGGGTAGTACCAATTGCTTCTCCACTGGTATCTGTAGTAGTAGTGGTGGTGGTCTTTGTGGTGGTGTTATCTTTAGTGATATTAATGGTATTTCTGGTGGTATTAATGGTATTTCTAGTGGTATTATTGGTATTTCTGGCGGTATTATTGGTATTTCTGGTGGTATTACTGATATATCTGGTGTTAATGGTATTTCTGGTGGTATTAATGGTATTTCTAGTGGTATTATTGGTATTTCTGGCGGTATTACTGGTATTTCTGGTGGTATTACTGGTATATCTGGTGTTAATGGTATTTCTGGTGGTATTACTGGTATTTCTGGAGGTATTACTGGTATATCTTGTGTTAATGGTATTTCTGGTGGTATTAATGGTATTTCTGGTGGTATTAATGGTATTTTTGGTGGCATTACTGGTATTTCTGGTGTTAATGGTATTTCTGGTGGTATTATTGGTATTTCTGGAGGTATTACTAGTGGCATTATTGGTATTACTGGTGGTATTATTGGTATTTCTGGTGGTATTACTGGTATTTCTGGCGGTATTAATGGTATGTGTAGTGGTGTGAACAAGCACTGGTCTCCACCGATATCTGCCTGTCAGTGTGAGATGCAGGTAGACATTGGGCTGGTCCGCTGCTCTCAGGCGATACCTCTTATTGTCCATTGCCTGTGGGGTAGAAAAAGAAATAAATAAACAAATAAACAAGTAGATAAACAAGTAGAGAGGTATATGAGAGAGGGGGTGTGAGCTGGGAGCAGGGCAATGAAATGGGACAGGGCGACATGGAGGCGATTTGCTTGTGGCCACCCCTTACGGGATTAAGGCGTCTGGCAATAGATAGATAAAGAAGATAAATAAATAAATAAAGGGTAGAGTAGTTGATACATAGAAGTGAGAGACAGGGACGGGCAGAGAAAATTCGACGATGATAAAAGAAGTCCTTTGTGCTACAGATGGGAAGTAAAGCAGTGGTATTGTCTTCTTCAACCATTATTTCCGTCGTGGTTCGTTTTACCCTTTTAGGCAGAACTTTTCCCACTGTTCACTAGCCAAGAGATATATCAGGTAAAGAAGCTCCCTTACACCTCTTCCTAAGCGATTCATTTTGCTTGTTACGTTCCGGGCTACAACTTTTTCCTAATAGCATGCGTCAATGGCCCGTTTTCTTTCCAAGTAAGGAAACTCCCTAATAAAATCCTTGGTGTAACATACAATACATCAGTGTCATTGAAACAACACATCACAAACATTAAAAATAAAATAACACCAAGACTCAATGCTTTGAGGTCACTTGCCCATACAACATTCGGACACAACAAAGAAACCACCACCACAGTATACAAACAATACATACGTTCAGTGATGAATTATGCAAGCCCTGCCTGGGCTTCTAACCTCACCAAAACACACTACAACACTCTACAGACCATACAGAACAAGGCCCTAAAAATAATCACAGGCTGCACAGCTACTACACCCACAGAACACCTACATCAAGAAACCAAAGTCCTCAAAGTCAAGGATCACCTAGACATGAAAGGCACCCAGTTTCTTGCTGCAGCCTCCACAAACCCACACCATCCACTACAGTACATAGCAGCACATCCACCCACACCAAGGAACATCAAAACAACACCCAGCACACGATACCATACACAAATACTGTCATCTCCCCCCCCTCGCCCACCTCAGACCAGCTTCCAGAAGCATATCCACACTCAGATCACTCGCCACTCCATTCAGTCACTTAAAGACAACACACAGCTGCATGCACGGCCTCCTGACATCCACCCTTCTGAATCCTATCTTCCTCGTGAGGACAGGGTCCACCTGGCCAGGCTGAGATGTGGGTACCATCCAACCCTCTTAAGCTACCAGAAGAGGCTGGATGACTCCGTCCCTGATGCCTGTCCAGGATGCAACACAGCACCCCATACTATTAAGCACATTATGGAAGACTGCATTGCACACAATCACCTACGCCAACAACACAACATACACTCTTTGAGAGCTCTGTGGGAAAGCCCAGTTTCGGCCATGGCCTTCCTAAGTGACTCGGGGCTGTTCGGCCAGACCGCCTAGGGAACAACTACTACTACACCTCTGCCTAAGTGATTTATTTTGCTCGTTCCTCCTTACCATCCTCTTCTGTGTCACTTAAATCTTTCAAATACCTCCGTACTCAACATAAAACAAATTGATACTAACCATCCGTATCGAAAAATTAATCGCTGAGGAAGAGGTGATAGGGAACGACGAGAATACGAGCCAGTACTTTACGAGTAGGAAAAATTTACCCATATGTAGATCTCTATCCCCCTCTTCCTAGGACTTCCCCCCCCCCAAGACCCACCCCTAGCGAACAATGCTATTTCCGAGCGCACATGAAACTCCCTTTGCGCTATATAAGTTGGAGCGCCGAGGACTGTCATTTCTACTTGTACTTCGATATAATGCGGTTGTGTGTGGTACCTCGAAGTTTTACTATTTTGACTGGTAGTTCGAGATAGTGTTGTTCTGTGTGGTACCTCAAAATCTTCCTATTCTGACTGGTAGTTCGGGATAGTGTGGTTGTGTGTGGTACCTCTGACCTAAATTACGCAATACTATTTCCGCTGTACAAGACCCATTCGTTATATAAGTTGTAGATCCGAGAAACGTTTATTTCAACCCGCGCTTCGACATGGCATGGCTCTGTGTGCTTCTCCTGGGGATGGTGGTGGGTACAGGTTCGACCAAGCCTGTGTCTGAACCTGATTCCCAAATACACCTCGGCTCACAGATCAATCCCAGCTCCAAATCGAACCTCTATTCAGGGATCGATGCCAGTTCACGGCTAGATTTAAACTCACAATTCAACCCAGGTTCAAAAAGTGATCTCCATTCACAACCACACTTTTCAAATTCTTACCTGATTTCAAATACTAGTGTCGGTGAAGATTCAAGGGAAGAAAATGGCCAAGGAAGAAGGAAAATTCAAATATATGACAAACTGAGAGGGGAAGGTGAGAATGAACTGGCATATAAGTCGACGAAAGGAGAGTCAACTGAGCATAAAATGGCGGGAGGATCGACAAACGATATGAATCCTACAAATATTCATCAGAATCGGTATGAGGAACCGAGTGAGGAGGGAGAAATGAGGAAGACTGATGAGCTGCAAAGACGGACTGAGGAGAAGACAAAAGATATCGTGCCGAGGAAAAAACAAGAGTGCCAAAATTCAAAACAGGAGGCTGATGTGAAGAAAATGGACAAAGAAAATGCAAGGACAGGAGGACGGATGACTGAGGAAGATAAGAGGGAAAAAACAGACGGTAAGAAAATTGAACAGTACGAGAAATCAAGACAGGAGGTTGTTTTGAAGGAAAAGGGAGACGAAAACGAATGGCCAGGAAGAAAACGGATCCAGGAAATAACCAGGAGACAACGTTCATTGATTCACGCCAAATTCGCTACACCACACTCATCACCGTAAGTTCCGTGAGAGAGAGAGAGAGAGAGAGAGAGAGAGATGGGGGGGGGGATAACGGTGGGAAGGATTTAGTATACAATGAAAAACGATACCTGTGTATTTTTAAGGGGTAACTTACTATAAATAAAATACTGTCTTTCTTCACCTACAGCCAGGATGAGAAGATGCCAGTGACCCCAGCCCCTCCTAGCAGAGATACAGGACACTTGTGAGTACTATTACAGTATTAGTATTAGTATCAGTATTAGTATTAGTATTATTACTATTATTATTATTACTACTACTACTACTACTACAACTACTGCTACGACTATTACTACTGCCGCTGCTACTACTACTACTACTACGACTACTACTACTGCCGCTACTACTACTACTACTACTGCTACTACTAGCACTACTACTGCTGCTGCCAACTGCTACTGCTATTACTATAACTATTACTGTACTACTATCACCACCACCACCACCACCACCACCACTACTACTACTGCTACTTTTACTACTACTACTACTACTAATACTAATACTAATAATAATAATAATAGATGCCATTACTACTATCATCACTTGAACATTATTTTGTTTGAATAATACTTTGGAGGAAATAATAATACTATATACATTATTAACTCATCACCACCACCACCCTCATCACCACCATCACACCACCACCACCACAACCAACATCATCACCACCATCATCATTATCACCACCACCACCACCACCACCACAACCACCACCATCATCACCACCACCACCAACAACAACACCAACACCACCACCACCACTACCACCATCATCATCATCATCATCATCACCACCACCATCACCAACACCACCATCATCATCACCACAACCATGATCATCACCACCACCAACTTATGTCTTTTTTATTTTCCAGTATCAACGCCAAATTCGGATGATGAGAGAGGACATACAAACGGGAAGTGGTGGCCAGATGGTAACGAAGCCGACTGCTGACCATAAGAACCTGAGATCGAGCCCGCGCTGGATGTGAGAGAGAGAGAATAAAGATATCAACTCTGCTTCCTTCTAAATATATAGTTATTATTATTATTTATCTGCAATATATCCTTTATTTATTACTGATTATATGGTTATTTATTGACATTATATATTTTTCGTTAACATGATTTACCGTTTTTTTTTCCTTGCATGTATGTTTGTCTGTAGCGGCGGTTTCTTATATGTAGGTGTTATTGGAACACACACACACACACACACACACACACACACAGCTTCCATCTCGTGTACTAGTATCAATTACCTACCTTTCTTGACCCCGCCTCTATTAAAGACATATGAGAGAGAGAGAGAGAGAGAAATAATACACACCAAACCTCAACATACCACAAAAGGCCCGTCGATATGCAGTCTCCTGAACATCTTTTCCAGTTGGGGTTGGCCGTGGGGTTGGTGGTGGGCTAGAAGGTGTATGTTGGTCCCCTGGGGTTGTGCCACCTCCCTGAAACACTGACACACGCTGGGGTTATGCTGGGGGGGTTGGGCAGGCTATGGGGTGGGGTTGGGAGTCAGATCCTGGTGTTGGTGAGGCTTGAAAGAGGTATGGTTTGAGGTGAGGTATAGGACTGGATTGGGATGACTTGAGGTTTTGTCTGTCTGTCTGTCTGTCTATCTCTATCTGTCTTTCTACCTATCTATCTAGCTGTCTCTCTCTCTCTCTCTCTCTATCACACTTATGTCTGTCTATCTACCTGTCTGTCTCTATCTGCTGCCTATCTACTTAGCTGTCTTTCTAGCTGTGTCTATCAGTTTATGTATCTATCTAGCTGTCTGCCTCCCTCTCTGCCTGTCTTTATCTATCTGCCTAACTGTCTGCCTGTCTCTATCTATCTATTTATCTATCTATCTTTACGTTCATCTATGTCTGTCTGTCTGCCTGCCTGCCTATCTATCTCTGTCTATCCATTTAATTATCTTTGTGTGTGTGTGTGTGTGTGTGTGTGTAAAATAAAGACACTACTATCAGCATCCTAGCAATCTCTTTCCATTACACACCTAAATATTCTCCTCTTCATACATAGTACCCTCTTTATTGACGACAGAATGCAAAGATAATACACAAATAGAAGAGGATGATTACAACACTCATTTGTTTGTCTAGGTTATTTATACTGAAGCATTTGAAACACTGATAATCTGCAATATTTATATGGAAGAGAACACCACCTACTTTATCATACCACACCGCCACACAAAACACCACACATCAACCACACCACACACACACACACACACACACACACACACACACACCATTATTCCTTCCAAGCCACTACTACACACCCACCACATCCCTGCCTCATCCCACCAACTCTACCACACACACACACACACACACACACACACACACACACACACACCATTATTCCTACCAAACCACAACCACACCACGCCCACCACATCCCTGCCTCATCCCACCAACTCTACCACACACACACACCCACACACACACACCAGCCTCCCCCACACACACACCAACCTCTTCCCCCAACACACACACACACACACACACCAACCCTCCCCCCCCACACACACACACCAACCTCTCCCCCCTACACACAAACACCAACCCTCCCCCTACACACACACACACACACCAACAACCCCCCCACACACACCAACCCCCCCCCACACACACACACCAACCTCTCCCCCTACCAAACACACGCCAACCCCCCACCCACACACTATCTATCTATCTGTTACCAGACGCCTTAATCCCGTAAGGGGTGGCCACAAACAAATCGCCTCCATGTCGCCTTGTCCAACGCCATTTCACTGCCCTGCTCCCAGCCCACACACACTCACCTATAAAATTTGGCCAGGTTTTCTTTTATCTTTTCTAGGTGACGTTTGTACCCTTGAAGTAGGAAGAGCAGAGGGTTAAAATCACGGCCAGAGAGGTTGGGGAAGGCAGCTGCAATCTCCTCTAACCTCCTCCTGACCTGTGGGGGGGTTGGGAAGGGTGGGGTTAAGTGAGATTCGTTTATTTTTTGCCACGAAGTCAAAAAGAAAAAAAAAAAAAAGAAAGAAAAAAGAAAAACATTTGATTACTTTTTGCCACGAAGTAAAAAAAAAAAAAAAAGATTTGTTCATTTTTTGCCACGGTCAAAAAAAAAATTGTTTATAATTTGCCACGAAGTAAAAAAAAGAAAAGAAAAAAGAAAAAGAAAAAGATTTGTTTATTTTTTGCCACGAAGTCAAAATAAAAAAAAAGAAAAAAAAAAAAGATTTGTTTATTTTTGCCACAAAGTACAAGAAAATAAATAATAAAAGCTTCGTTTATTTTTCCCAGAGGCACAAAAAAAAAAAAGATGAATTAATATTTTACCACGACGTCCAAGAAAGGAAAATACTAAAAAAAAATAAAGTACAAGAAAAATAAACTGATAAATGAAAATAAAATGGGCCTCACCGCCTCCAAATGCCTCAGTCTTCTCAGTTCCAAGCCACTGAATAGATCCCATACATTATATAGCACTCTCGCCTCGTCAGGAGTGAGAGGGCGGCCCATGTGTGCGCGTAGGAGGTGCTGGAGGCGTGGCAGGAGGTGCAGGGACTGGAAGAGGGTGTAGAGGTGGGGCTGGAGGTCGAGGAGGGACATATTTGAAGGGTGGAGCTCAAGATGCCGCGTTAGGTTGAAAGTGTAGCGCAGCCATTCCGCGTAGATGGCCGTCTGGTTCAGTGACTGCAGGGTTAATAATAATAATGATGATGATGATGATGATAATAATAATAATAATATTAATAATAATAATAATTAGAAGAAGAAGAAGAAGAAGAAGAAGAAGAATCCATCCATCATCCAATTCTGTATTGCCCCATGAGGAGCGTAGTAGCAGTAGTAATGATAAAAAACGAAAATAATAATAATAATAATAATAGGAAGAAGAATGATGGTGGTGATAATGATAATAAATAAAAGTAGAAGAGCAAGGAT
The DNA here is from genome assembly GCF_032717465.1 of Coenobita brevimanus. NCBI lineage: Eukaryota > Metazoa > Arthropoda > Malacostraca > Decapoda > Coenobitidae > Coenobita > Coenobita brevimanus. The sequence continues at coordinate 37,875,094 of NC_137009.1, forward strand.
GGTGATGGCAATGATGATGATGATGATCGTTTCGTTTCGTTTCGTTTTTGAAGGCTCCAACATGCTTGCATGCGTCCGCCTTGGTCACCTAACCTCTGGCAGTTTCCCTGTTTAGTCCCTTATCCCTGAGGTCACACTCAATCACCTCGTCCCGGGTCATTTTCGGTCTACCTCTCGCTACCCTACCCCTAACATTAACACCTCTCATTTTCTGCACTTAATCATCATCCCCCATCCTCTCCACATGCCCAAACCATCTCCGTCTACCTCTCCTCATCACAACACCAATACACTCCAGTCCCATCCTACCTCTCAACTCTTCCATCGTAAACCAAGGCCTCGCACTCAGGGACGCATTGCACATCCACCTACTCACTGCCCTTGCTGTACGTTTGAGCCTGCAAATACCCTCTTCCTTCACTGCCCAGGTCTCATTACCATACAACATTACACTCCTTACACATGCCGCATACAAAGATCCCTTTGCACGGAGGGAGAGCCCTCTCAATGTCAGGAGAGGCAACACCTCCCTGAACTTCTTCCAACCACTCCTCACCCTAACCACAAAGCTACCTTCAGCCTCACCTCCAGCACATAACATGTCTCCCAAATATCGGTAACAAAACTCTTCCACACACTCAAGAGACTGTCCAGCAAGTTCAATCTTTTCTCGCCTGGCGATTTCCATACGCTCTCCTCGACACACCGCACATATGAAATCAGCGTTATCTCGCAGTGTACAATACCTCTAATACCACTATATCTCTTATGCACCCACTTATCACAGACACTGCACAAGATGGAATTACTTCCCACGCCCTTGTGGCAAATCACACATGGCCACTCTCCCTCTTCCCTGACCTTATCGCCACCAGCCCTAGATACCATCACTTTTGTTTTATCTACATTTACTCTTACGCCCTTGTGCCCCATACCATCTCTCCATTTCCTGAATCTTTCCTCCGCCTCCTATTCATTCTCTGCAGTCAACATCAAATCATCAGCATACAACATTTCCATTTCTGAAGTCACGTGAAAGGGCTTCAAGTACCATTATAAACAACAAGGGACTCAAAACTGACCCCTGATGCACACCAACATTCACGGAAAACTCACTGCTCAAATCTCCATTCACTCTTACCTGCGCGCGAACACCCACACACATGTACGAGGCAACATGGCCATACCCACCCCAACCAGCCACTCTTCGAGCCCAAGCTTTCTCACTGCCCACTTCACCACCTCACTAGGGACTCTGTCAAAGGCCTTCTCCAAATCAACAAAAACAAAGTACAGTGCCCCTTTCTTTCCTATATGTTTTATGAAGCTGCCAAACAATGAATATGGCATCAGAGGTCCCTTTGCCTGACATAAACACAAACTGCATCTCACCAACATTCACTCTATCTCTAATCATACCTTCTAGAACTCTCTCCATTACCTTCATTATCTGGTCCACAAGCTTTATGCCTCTGTAATTTCCTCTTTCCAAGGCATCACTCTTCCCCCTGTACACATTTACACTCTTCAGCCAATCATCTGGTACAACACACTCATATATAATAGTATTTATCAGGTCAGTGACTAATCCCACTCCTATATCTCCTGAGGCTTTCAACATTTCCGTAGTCAACCCAGACACACCTGCTGCCTCCCCCACCTGCATCCTACTTATTGCCCAGCTGACAGTAGCAGCGTCAAACAACGTCCAAGGGTCAAACACTGGATTTGCTGGCTCCAAACCTTCCCTGTCCCAGTCAAACACTTCATTTAACACCCGGCTGTAGTGCTCTCTCCAGGTGTCTTAAAGATCCCCACTGTTCACCCTACCCTTCCTTCATCATTCTTCACACACTGCTCACCTATGATATCCCTGTTCTCCCTCTCCTTCTGATTTGCCACCTTTAATATACTCTTCCTTTCCCCAGTATTTAGGTTATCAAGTAAAAGTCCCTGAGATTCAGACTCTGCCCTGTAAACCTCTCTTCTAGCCCTACGCCATGATGATAGTAGTAGTAGTAGCAGTAGTAGTAGTAGTAATAGTAGCAGTAGTTGTTGTAGTAGTAGTAGTAATAACAGTAGTAATAGTAGCAGTAGTAGTAGTAATAGTAGTTGTAGTAATAGTAGTAGCAGTAGTTGTTGTTGTTGTTTTGTACTAGTAGTAGTAGTAGTAGTAGTAGTAGTTGTTGTTGTTGTTGCTGTTGTTTTTGTTGTTTTGTAGTAGTAGTAGTAGTAGCAGTTAATTAAAAAAATAATACTACCATTCTTACCTGCCTGGTATTCCTGTCTGTTCTTCTGTGACGGTAGTTGTGGTTCCGGTAGGCATTGCGGGGATTGTGGTAGTTACAATGGTGGTAGTTGTGGTAGCGGTGGTTGTGGTGGCGATCGTGGTAGTAGTAGTAGTGGGTGTGGTTGTGATTGTGGATGACGTGGTAGTTGTGGTAGAGATAGTTGTTGTGGTTGTGGTAGTTCCCGTGGTGGTTGTGGTAGGAGTGGTTGTGATGACTGTAGTGGCGGTTGTGGTGGTGATGTGGTAGGGTGTGGTAGACTGTGGTAGACTCTTCCGGCTCCTCCCTGTAGGGTAAAATCATAATGAAATATAAGATAGATAGATGAATAGACAGATAGATAGACAGACAGATGGATAGACAGAGACAAACAAGGAGACACACACTGACAGACAGACACAGATAGATAGATAGATAGATAGACAGTAACAGAAAGACAGACTGATAGCTTGACAGACAGATAAAGATACATACAAAGATAGATAAACACTGCTATGTAGGTGTGTATGTATAAATGCATTTATATCAACATACAGATTCAATATAACTATCCCATTCATTTATTAGAGAGAGAGAGAGAGAGAGAGAGAGAGAGAGAGAGAAATACTAGGACACAAAACTCCACCAACCGTATAAAGAGAGAGAGAGAGAGAGAGAGAGAGAAATACTAGGACACAAAACTCCACCAACCGTATAAAGACAGAGAGAGAGAGAGAGAGAGAGAGAGAGAGAGAGAGAGAGAGAGAGAAATACTAGGACACAAAACTCCACCAACCGTATAAAGAGAGAGAGAGAGAGAGAGAGAGAGAGAGAAATACTAGGACACAAAACTCCACCAACCGTATAAAGAGAGCGAGAGAGAGAGAGAGAGAGAGAGAGAGAGAGAGAAATACTAGGACACAAAACTCCACCAACCGTATAAAGAGAGAGAGAGAGAGAGAGAGAGAGAGAGAGACCTTACCTCGCTACCACCATCACCATCATCACTACCATCACTACCATAACCTCTGTCCTGCGCACCATTATCATACCATACAACTGACCTGAAACCAAAATACATATTAGGAAGTAGGTGTGTATCTATCTATCTATCTATGTGTCTATCTATCTGTCTATCAATATAATCTATTTGTCTGTTTGCCTACTTATCTATATACGTCTGTCTGTCTGTATATCTATCTGTCTATCTATCTGTCCGTCTGTGTCTATCTATTTATCTATCTATAGAATCTATATTTGTCTACCTATCTATCTATCTGTTTATCTATCTGTCTGTGTATATCTATCTATCTATCTATCTATCTATGTCTGTCTGCCTATCTATCTGTCTGTCTGTCTGTGTCTATCTATCGTCTATCTATATACAGTAATCTATTTGTCTATCTATCTGTCTATCTATCTGTCTGTCTGTGTATATCTATCTGTCTATTTAATGTCTATCTATCTATCTATCACTAGTAAGCATGCACGTATATATATAAAACCATCTATTTCTTCCTCTTTATCTGTATATCAAAGTTTCCGACCTGCCAATCAAACTGTTTTATCTATCCATCCTGTCTATCTATCTACTCATCCGGGCCTTTTATCTATCGGCTTCAATATAATTTTCATTACAATCTTTTTATTAAGTTAAACACCGGACGAGATAACGCTTTACCTGTTTTTATTTTTATTATTTGTTTTATGAATTGTTTGTATGTCTGTATGTACGTGTGTTTGTGTATGTATGTATGTGTATATGTAATTATGTATGTCTGTATGTGCCTGAATTTATATACCGGTATGTATAAGCATTCACGCATGTATGCATCGATGTATGTATGTATGTATGTACCGGTATGTATATTTTGCATCTATGTATGTACAGTATGTATGTATGTATGTACCGGTATGTATATTTTGCATCTATGTATGCATGTATGTATGTACCGGTATGTATATTTTGCATCTATGTATGTATGTATGTATATTTTGCATCTATGTATGTATGTATGTATATTTTGCATCTATGTATGTATGTATGTATATTTTGCATCTATATATGTATGTATGTATTTTTTGCATCTCTATGTATGTATATATGTACTTTATGTATGTATGTATGTGCATGTGTATGAATATATGTATGAGTATGCATCTCTGTATGTATGCATAAAGGTGTACATGTATCAATGAATTTATTTATTTATTTATTTGATTTACTGCATCCTTTTCTATATTATTCAGTAGTTTTCCTTTATATTTACTAAAAAATTACAACTGCCTCCTGTCTCTAAATTCATCACATCCTTTTTGTAGTTTCCTCTGTATCCTGACTGTCTTCTGTATATTCGCCCAGTGTGATAGAAGGCGTTAGGAGAAATACACTGAGGTGGTCTGACCATGTGGAGAGGGTGGAGAGTGAGAGACTAACGAGGAGAGTGTATGTGAGTGAGGTGGAGGGCGGAGAGGGTGGGGGAGACCGAGGATGAGATGGAGGGATGAAGAGGTATATGAGCGACGGAGGTGCGAGTTGGGGGGAGGGCAGCGAAGTGGCAGAGAACAGGGCGACATGGAGGTGATTTGTTTGTGGCCACCCCTTACCGAACAAAGGCGTCTGATAAGAGATAGACAGATAGATAGATTTTCGCTCGACCCCTTCACCCCGAGGCGTGGTGGTGGAGAGGGTCGCCTTCACGTGGTGACACTGAAATAACTTGGCGGTGGAGCTGTCGTCTCTCTCTCTCTCTCTCTCTCTCTCTCTCTCTCAATATCTAGTTTATATCTTCATCTATTTGTCTGTCTGTCTGTCTGTCTGTCTGTCTGTCTGTCTCTCTCTCTCTCTCTCTCTCTCTCAATATCTAGTTTATATCTTCAACTATCTGTCTGTCTCTGTCTGTCTGTCTGTTTGTCTGTCTGTCTGTCTCTCTCTCTCTCTCTCTCTCTCTCTCTCTCTCTCTCAATATCTAGTTTATAACTTCATCTATCTGTCTGTCTCTGTCTGTCTGTCTGTCTCTCTCTCTCTCTCTCTCTCTCTCAATATCTAGTTTATAACTTCATCTATCTGTCTGTCTGTCTGTCAATATCTAGTTTATATCTTCATCTATCTGTCTGTTTCTGTCTCTGTCTGTCTGTCTGTCTGTCTGTCTCTCTCTCTCTCTCTCTCTCAATATTTAATATATATCTCCATCTGTCTGTGTCTGTCTATGTCTATCTATCTGTTTATCTGTCTGTCTGTGTATCTATCTATCTATTTATCTATCTATCTATCTCATATGATCGATATATTCGAGTGGTGTGGAAGAGAGATAGCCCTCATCTTTGAGAGAGAGAGAGAGAGAGAGAGAGAGAGAGAATATTCTATCATTCTAACATTTCCTCACACCCAAGCCGTCTGTGTGGTGTGTGTGTGTGTGTGTGTGTGTGTGTGTGTGTGTGTGTGTGTGTGTGTGTGTGTGTGTGTGTGTGTGTGTGTGTGTGTGTGTGTGGTCTATGCGGCACAGGGGGATCGTAGCATCTCATCATAAGCGATTTGTTTTTCATACTGCACTTTATCGTTCTCCGTCTCCCTGCCCCCCATCATCAGGCTGCCCTACCTCCAACTCACACCACATTCGTTCATATACCTCCCTAATCATTCCCTCCACCTCGTCCTCGGTCTCCCCATCCCCTCCCCCCCTCCACCTCATATACACACACTCTCCTAGTCAGTTTCTCATTCCCCATTCTCTCCACATAGCTAAATCTTCACACTATATTTCTTTTAACACTGCAGCACATCCACATCAACACCACATCCTTCCTTCACTTCCTCGTTTGTCTGTCTGTCTCTCCACGTAACTCCACATCCACATCAATACCAAAACACTCCTTCGCTTCCTCACTTGTCTGTCTGTCTCTCCACGCAACTCCACATCCACATCAGCACCACATTGCTCCTTCACTTCCTCATTTGTCTGTCTGTCTCTCCACGCAACTCCACATCCACATCAGCACCACATTGCTCCTTCACTTCCTCATTTGTCTGTCTGTCGCTCCATGTAACTCATATCCACATCAACACCACATTGCTCCTTCACTTCCTCATTTGTCTGTCTGTCTCTCCATGTAACTCACATCCACATCAACACCACACTGCTCCTTCACTTCCTCATTTGTCTGTCTGTCTCTCCACTTAACTCCACATCCACATCAACACCAAAACACTCATTCAATTCTTCATTATTTTGTCTCTCTCCACGTAACTCCACATCTACAACACCAAAACATTCATTTCCTCAGTATTTTGTGTCTGTCTGTCACTCCATGTAACTTCACATCCATATCAACACCACAGCACTCCTTCACTTCCTCATTTGTCTGTCTGTCTCTCCACATCCGCATCCACACCAAAACGCTCCTTCACATCCTCATTTGTCTTTGTCTTTACACGTACAGTAACTAAATCCATATCATCACCAAAACATTCCACTTCCTCACTTGTCTGTCTGTTTCTCCACATCACAACACCACAACATTCCTTCACTTCCTCATTTGTCTGTCTCTCCACGTAACTCCACATCCATATGAACACCAATACACTTCACTTCCCCATTTGTCTTTCTGTCTCCACGTAATTCCACATCCACATCAACACCAAAACACACCATTCCCTCACTTGTCTGTCTGTCTCTCCACGCAACTCCACACGCCCCCCTAAGATAACTCATTTCCACTACTCTCACTCTCGCTACAATCTATCGTTTTATCTATCTATTGCCAGACGCCTTAATCCCATACGGGGTGGCCACAAACAAATCGCCTCCACGTCGCCCTGTCCCCCGCCATTTCACTGCCTGCTCCCAGCTCACACCTCCCTCTCTCATATACCTCTCCACTCCATCCCTCCATCTCATCCTTGGCCTCTCCCTCCCTCTCTCCGCCTCCACCTCACTCACACACACTCTCCTCGTCAGTCTCTCACTCTCCATCCTCTCCACATGGCCAAACCACCACAGTGTGTTTCTCCTAACGCTTCCTACCACATCCACATCCACACCACAATGCCCCTTCACTTCCTCATTTGTCAGTCTGTCTCTCCACGTAACTCCCCTCGTCAGTCTCTCACTCTCCATCCTCTCCACATGGCCAAACTACCTCAGTGTGTTTCTCCTAACGCTTCCTATCATATCCACATGCACACCACAACGCTCCTTCACATCTACAATCGCTATCAGATAAACAAATGCCAAGCGAACATCGTATCTCTAATCTCCTACACATTCTATACACGCTGTGGATCCAGCGTGCATTGTGCTGTGGGCTGAGTTTTAAAACGATGCAAATTTTAAATGTTGGTAGTGGGACTGTTAAATTCTATGGCGTCACCTTTGAAAAATACTGGTTTGAAGATCCGTGTTTAGCATCTGGTTAAAAAGGTTACACATACATACCCGGTAATACATACATAGACAGACAGACAAAGACAAATGAGGAAGTGAAGGAGCATTGTGATATTCGTGAGGGTGTGGCGATAATTACATACATACATACATCCATACATAAATACATACATATATACAGACAAACAGACACAGACACAGACAAAAGTGAAAGTGAAGGAGCATTGTGGTATTCGTGAGGGTGTGGCGATATACATACATACATACAGAAACATATACATACATACATAAATGCATACATACACACATACATACATGCATGCACACATACATACAGTATATACACATACAGACAGACAGACAGACAAATGAGGAAGTAAAGTAAATGCTCACAATCGTTCTAGAAGAGACCCTCTGTTTAAAGCTCACTTATTTTTTAGACTGGGACGACCACTATCCACTCACTCGATGTGGTGCTGCATTCAGGTAACTCCACACTGAATGACAAGCCAAATGATTTCCGATGACTTCCTGTGACTTAATGGATTTAGGCGCTCTGTTCTGATGGGGTTTGTATCTACTGGGTTGAGGAAGCTCCCTTACACCTTTTCCTAAGTGATTTATTTCGTTCATTACACTTTACTGTCAGTGTTACTCAAATCCATCAAATATCACCATACTCTACATAACTATACTCGTTTTACTCTACCTTGGCTTAAAGTTGCATTTCTCCATATTGAATGCTGAAGTGTAGCAACAGATTAACGCTAGAACAAGATGCTAGTCACAAGGAAGTGCTCTAGGAAGCATGTATGCCACTGAGCTACGTGAAATAAGCGATAAAAGGACACAAAGACGAAAGCCTGGGCCACGTGCTGTGTAGCAATAGATTAATGCCAGAACAAGATGCTAGTCACGAGGAAGTGCTCTGGGAAGCATGTAGGGCCTTGGTACTGTCTCTATGCCACTGAGCTACGTGAAATAAGATACAAAAGTACACATGGAGGCAAGCCTGGGCCAAGTTAAAGGGAAAGAACTATGGAAAAGAATGCGCAATGTTCCCCACAGCGCCTTACTTACCACAGCTGCCTCTCCCAGCAAAATAATCGGTGGTGAGGAGAGAGAGCTGGGGAGGGAGAAAGGAGGAGGGGAGGGAGGAAGGAGAGGGAGAGGAGGGAGGGAAGAGAGGGAGGGAGAGGGAGGAAGAAGAGGGTGGGAGAGGGAGGGAAGAGAGAGAGGAAGGAGGGAGGAAAGAGGGAGGAAGGAAGGAGAAGGAGGAAGAAGAGGGAGGGAGGAAGGAAAGAAGAAAGAGGAAGAAAGAAGAGGGAGGAAGGAAGGAGAGAGGCGGAGGGAAGGAAATTGAGGAGAAGGGTTGGAGAGAAATGGAAGGACTTTAAATGGGGAATGATAAATAGGAGAGAGAGAGAGAGAGAGAGAGAGAGAGAGAGACGAGGAACTGAAGAAATGTTGTGATGTTGATGACAGAGAGAGAGAGAGAGAGAGAGAGAGAGAGAGAGAGTGAAGGAGAGTGTGAATGAAAGAAAAAGAAAGAAAAAAAGAGGTGGGGGGTTAAGTGGAGGTTTGTTTGTTATCTCAAGTGGCCTCCCTCTCTCTCTCTCTCTCTCTCTCTCTCTCTCCAGGAAGGACAGCACAGAATATTCTTGTCTTGTTCTTCCTACAAGAGAGAGAGAGAGAGAGAGAGAGAGAGAGAGAGAGAGAGAGAGAGAGAGAGAGAGAGAGAGAGAGAGAGAGAGAGAGAGAGAGAGTAGATGAGACGAAAATTTACCTGAACAAAAATTAAGCAACCCAATGTCTCTCTCTCTCTCTCTCTCTCTCGTAATCAGTTCCATCTTGAGTCTGGGTATTAAGTATCTGAATTCACTTTTTCAGATGTCGATTGCGAGGGTGTGATTTCTTTTATCAATTTTTGTCTTTTTTTTTCTTGAAATTAATGGAAAGAAAATGAAGGTCTATGGATTTCGTGAGGTAAATATATAATGCTTCAAATCGGTGTCTTTCTCTCATAAATTTGTCTTGATATCAGTGGTTGGGAATATTAGTCAATTTTGATTTAGGAATAACGGTAATAACTGTGAAAATATTACTCGTTCGAGAGGTAAATACATAACGCTTCAAACTTGTGTCTTTCTCTCATAAATTTGTCTTGATATTAGTTGTAGAGAATATTAGTCAATTTTGATTTGGGAATAACGGCAGTAACTATGAAAATATTACCCGTCCCCCACAGTAGTGGATATAGCAGGTCTGGCTATTTTTCTACAATGTTCTTCAGCGTTTCCGACAAAAATATATATCTTTTTATTTGTTTTCCCGGCATTTCCTTTCCACTGACCACTTTGATAAACCACTCACACGATGCTCCCAAACCACATCTTGCCAAAGGAAGAACTGCTTGAGGGGGATCCGAGTTAAAACTCTTGTATCTTTTCCACCAACAACTCCAACAATTTTTCCATACGTGTAATAATTCATGGTGAAGCCGAGACACACACCATGCTAACAGTTCCACACAGCAGGAGTCAGTGCGTCAGCTCGAGTTAAAACTGTTATATCTTTGGCATAAACAACTTCTTTTGTGTAATAATTCTTGGTAAAGTGAAATCGAGACACACATCATGCTAACAGTTCCACACACCAGGAGTCAGTGCGTCAGCTCGAGTTAAAACTGTTATATCTTTGGCATAAACAACTTCTCCATTTATGTGGGTAATAAATCACGGTAAAGTCAAATCGAGACAAACACCTTGCAAACAGTTCCACACAGCAGGAGTCAGTACGTCCAGGTCAGGTTATGTCTCTTTCGAAGCAACAACTTTTCCATATATGTGGGTAATAATTCATGGCTGAGTCAAATCGAGACACAAACCTTTCTAACAGTTCCTCACAACAGGAGTCGGTATGCAAAGAAGGAATGGACGAGGACTGCAAGTTTGAATATTAATCCGGAAGGCGTCAAAGAGGGCGCTAGTGAGCAGAGTACAAGTTCTCTCTGGTTGTAAAAAGGGCAACTAAGCCAAAAGGGGCTGATTAGTTTTGGTGCCTCCTCTACCCTCATCTTTAAGCTGTCGAACGCCCAGTAGACGAGGCCGGCAAAGAAGTAGGTTTCCGAGCGGATGGTAAGAATGGCAGATAAGTTCGGGGGAAGACCGCGCCACACTGCAATGTCCCTGGGGTAATCCATTTCAACGCGGCCATTTCTCCCCAGCCTCCAATACTTGTCCCCGCTGAAGAGGTACACGCGTCCATTGTGACCCCATATCATCGCGGCGTCAATTTTCGTCGCATTCACTCCCAGGTCTGATATCTCCCCCGTTTTGATTAGCTGGAACATGTGCCTGAGTTGATAATACTTGCGTCCGCTGAAGAAGATGAAGTTATCCGCATGGTCGACATAAACGGCATCGATTTTGGTTACATCTCTTGGCAGCCCTCGAAACCGACGGTAAACATGCGCTGGTGATTCACGTCTATACGGCTTCCCATTATAGCTCACGCGCCAGTAATACAGACCCTTGAAGAAGAAGAGTTCCCTGCGGTACCTCGTGGCTGCATCGATGGACGTAAGGCAGATGTCCGGGTGTAAGGGTGAAGGAGGTGCGGCGGGGCAGGTTGGGTCGGGTTGTGGCAGGGTGGGTCTCGGAGGGGCTGGGGTGGTCTGAGGTCTTTGTGGTCTTGTTGGAGGTCTGTATGGAGGTCTAGTTGGAGGCCTATATGGAGGTCTGGTAGGAGGTCTAGTTGGAGGTGCTGGAGGTCTGGTTGGAGGCTTATATGGTGGTCTAGTCGGAGGTGTAGGTGGAGGTCTAGTTGGAGGCCTATATGGAGGTCTTGTTGGAGGCCTATATGGAGGTCTAGTTGGAGGCTTATGTGGAGGTCTGGTAGGAGGCCTATATGGAGGTCTGGTAGGAGGTGTTGGAGGTCTGGTTGGAGGCTTATATGGTGGTCTAGTCGGAGGTGTAGGTGGAGGCCTATATGGAGGTGTTGGTGGTTGGTAGGGTGTTGTTGGAGGCATATAGGTAGGTTCAGGGGCCAGGTCAGGAATGGTGGGCAGCTGATTCTCGGGCCTACCGTACAAGGTCTGGATGGCGTAAATGTCATCGGCAGGCAGACTAAACTCCAGTGGAAAGTCTTGGTAGAAAGGCGCCATGAGTGCACCGTCGACGTCAGAGTGCTTCAACCCCAGCGAGTGGCCTAGTTCATGGGCAGCCACCACCAGCAAGCTATTGGCGCCGAGTTCCTTAGCCTGGTGGTGGGAAGCAAACGCCTCATCGTCATCAAAGTGCATGTCGCCCCCAATGCCCCGCCCTGGGTAGAAGGCATGGGCTAAGACCCCGTGTTTACCATCAAACGGGTACTGGCAACTGTCATGTCTCCCCACAGCAAAGTCTACGTAGATGTCGACATTTGGATCATCCTTATGGACTTCTTGAAAGGTCAGCTTGGATTCCCGTTCCCAGATGGACACTGCCTGGGAGATTTGCTGTCTTATAGTCCCTTCATCCAGTCCTCGGCTTGGTGTACGAAGAGTCCACTTAATATCGTTCTTGTCCCACTTCTTTCCGTGCAGGGTGTACCGGCGAACCCTTCTACCCGTCGTTGCATTGCTCGCCACCTCTCCATCATCCTCGTATACCACAGCATCATCAACATTGCAGAACCGAACTCTTGGTTGTGTGCTGTTGACTGGTGCTTGTTTTATCGATAATGTGTTTTGCTCTTGTGTTTTCAGTCCTCTAGTTCCATTTGTTTCCTGTAATCTTAATCTTGAGGCTCTAGATTTTTTATTACCATATATCACTATTCCACTAAGTTGTTGTTCTCTCAGTGTTTTCGTTCTCGGTAACGCGGTCTTATCAGTTCTCGATACCACGGGCTGTCCGGTACGTGTTGTTGTGGTGCCATTATTTCTCAGTACTGCAGTTCTCACAGTTCTCGTTGTAGGTCGATTGCTTACGAGTACTGTAAATCCACTGGTTGTTGGTAGTGCAGTGTGTTGGGGTGTTGGTAGTGCAGTGTGTTGGGGTGTTGGTAGTGCAGTGTGTTGGGGTGTTGGTAATGCAGTGTGTTGGGGTGTTGGTAGTGCAGTGTGTTGGGGTGTTGGTAGTGCAGTGTGTTGGGGTGTTGGTAGTGCAGTGTGTTGGGGTGTTGGTAGTGCAGTGTGTTGGGGTGTTGGTAGTGCAGTGTGTTGGGGTGTTGGTAATGCAGTGTGTTGGGGTGTTGGTAATGCAGTGTGTTGGGGTGTTGGTAGTGCAGTCTGTTGGGGTGTTGGTAATGCAGCTCCTTTGGGTCTCAGTACCGCACTTTCATCCACTCTCGTTAATAAAGGTCCATTGGTGTTCAGTAATTCATTTAAATCAGTTCTCAGTGTTCTATTGGTACTGAGTAAAGCGGTTTCATTGAGCACTGCAGTTTTCGATCTAGCGGTTTCTCCGGTACACATTACCCCTTCAGTTATCGGTACTCCTCGCTCTCGGTCCCTCGCACTACTGACACTGGTTCTTTCAGGCTTCAGTACCTGGTCTCCTCGGTCTCTCGCACTACTGATACCGATTCTCTCAGGCTTCAGTACTTCGCTTCTTCGGTCCCTCGCACTACTGATACCGATTCTCTCAGGCTTCAGTACTTCGCTTTCTCGGTCCCTCGCACTACTGATACCAATTCTCTCAGGGTTCAGTACTTCGCTTCTTCGGTCTCTCGCACTACTGATACCGATTCTCTCAGGCTTCAGTACTTCGCTTTCTCGGTCCCTCGCACTACTGATACCGATTCTCTCAGGCTTCGGTATTTTGCTTTCTCGGTCCCTCGCACTACTGATATCGGTAACTAGGGATGTATTGGCTAGATCTGGGGTACTGCAGAATGGGGGACTCTCAGTAGCATTCGGAAGTACTGAGGTTCCTTTAGTAGTGTTTTGGAGTGGTAGAAGGAAGAGGAGTAGTAAGAGTTTCATTTTTAGTAGATACAGGTTAGTAGACATCAGGAGTAGGTAAGTAGATGCACACTACATAGGGAAGCGAGGGTTAGATTGGTAGATAGAATACAGACAGGTAGGCAGATACGCAGATAGATAGACAGATAGATAGATAAACAAACAGATGGATAGTCAGATAGATAGGTGGGTAGGTAGGTAAGTAGATAGGTAGCAAGCAGCAGCAAAATAAGTTGTAAGTAGAAGGGGTAAGTAGGCTGGCAGCTAGGACGAGCAGGTAAGAAAGGAGAGACGTACAAGACAGGCAGGTAAGTAGGCAGGTAGCAGATATGGGGAGGTTGAGTCTAGAGCGGCAGGTAGGTAGGTAGGTAAGTAGGCTAGGTAAGAAGAGCTAGACAGGAAACGGCTGGCAAGATGAGAGAGAGAGAGAGAGAGAGAGAGAGAGAGAGAGAGAGAGAGAGAGAGAGAGAGAGAGAGAGAGAGATCAATAATAAACTAAGTACAAGCTCAGGAATAAGACAGACAAATATTATAAACAGGAGTAAAAGACAGTAAGGAATATTACAAGAGTGAATGACAGAAATGGGAGAGACAGGAGCAGGGTAGATAGATAAATGGTTAACAGGAGGGAAACTAACGGGAGTACAAGGGTAAAAGGCAATAAGAGAGTAAGAGAAAATGAATACAGGAATATTGCACGAATGACAGGCGTATATAAGAGTTACAGAAAGAATAAGAGTTACAGCAAGAATGAGATACACAGAAGTTCAGTTGACGGAAAAATAGCGGGAGAACTAGTCAAGTATGAACCGAGATTAAACAGTAAATAAGAGACAAGTAACAGTAAACTGAGAAGAAACTAACAGACAGCGATAGAAGAGAGGTAGGAATAGAGTAGGCGTCACACAGAAGCTTACTAGACAGCCAAAAGCGCGGGAAAAAGAAGACAGTGCGGAAGGCAGGATGAAATAGGGTTTATGAGACAGAAAAGGTCAACAGAAAAAAAAAAAAAAAAAGACAGTAACAGACTGAGACAACAGAAAAAAAAAAAAAAAAGGAGAGACAGAAACAGATTAAGATAGTCAGTAGCCGAACATTCACAGACAGAGAAGAGTTAAAGACAGTCAAAAGCGGGGGAGAACAGGACAGTGCGGATGCTGGGATATAACTGAATGCTTATCACACAATTTCCTAGCCTAAGGTGACGGGATGTTGACTATGATGAAAACAAGTGGTAAGCCCCACATTCTGAAAGCCCCACATAACATCCAGATCAGAGGTCCTTACCCTTATTTATCCAGGGACCCACTAAGTTTGATTTTGACTCAGCCCCCTCCCCCCACAAAAATAAAGTACACAGTGATGCCGCACCCGAATTTTGATTTTGGCCCGTGACCTTGAACTCTGATCCATCTGCATCAAAATCGATTCAGTTCTTGTCAGACCCACACACAATGCACGTGCCAGTTTTGATGTATGAGTAAATCAGACAAGGCATTCATGACTAACGTACATACAGACACACATCGAAAAACATATACAGTATAGCTTTCAGCGTATGCGTTTTTTTTTTTTTTTTTGTATCCTTTACTTGATGTCTGGAGTGTGTAGCCTACAGGCAAAATCCAATTACTTTATATGAAATAACTACGTCTGTTTCATGATTTTAAGGTGAGAAGAAAAATATGTAGCTTCAAAACTACTTGCTAATGAATCACGAGCACCTTTAAGCTAGAAAAGGTGCTATTTCATCAGCAGATTGATTAAATAAATTTAACCTAATCCTTTTCCTGAATTAGGTACATCCGAGTATTTCGTTCGTCAAACAAAAGTCGATTTTGTTCGGCTGAGATAACTATTATGCTCTTTTCGCTTTAACTTGGCCTAAAACTGCCATTTCTGCATTTTGTATGTTGACCTATAGCTGCAGATCACCACCAGAATATGGTGACAGACACGAAGTGTTATGAAAAGGATCTGGAGCCGTAGTATTGTTTGTTTCCAGCACTGGGCCACGTGAACATCAGCTAAAGTGAATGAACTGTCACAGGCTTCAAAAACTAACCCCCCCCCCCTTGCTTCTCTCTCTCTCTCTCTCTCTCTCTTGCTGTTACATCTTGGAACTAATATTTATACTAAAATCACAAAATTTTGTTCAGCCGTGAGATATACTATTAGCAATTGTTGTTGTGGCCCCAGGCTCAATTAAAAAGTGAACCCAGTGGACTGCAAACTGAAATTACCAATCTCCTGCAGTACACCGGATTTCGGAAAGTAGTCAAGGGATATCTGTATAACCAAGCAGTTGAGCCGCTACATGAAGGCTTCCGTCTTCAGCACGCCAATTAGTTAAATGATGGTAGACCTATTAGTTATCAGGCACCACTTCAATCCAACGACGAATTTTAGTATTATATTCGTACCTTCAAACGATTTTGCTCAGCTTAACCTTTGCAAACAATTTTTTTTTTAATTCTTGTAACCACTAAGTATGCTTCAATATCTTCCAGAAATTCGTACCATTTGTTATTACAAGAACTGAAAACCAAACTCAGGACATGTCGCCCTAAACGGATCTCAGATTGTGTTGTTCCATGTTTGAGACTTATACTAAATGACTTACCCATAAATTGTTGGTGCTGGAAAGGGACACTTCACGTGGTGGTTATGGTGGCACCGACGTCCTTAAACTCCCATCCAGACCCCCAAAACAGGAGAGGAGGTTAGTGGACGGCACGGAACGCCAACTTTTGCATACAGCCCATCGAGTCCCAACTTTAACCTACAGCACATCGAGTTTCCGTGTAGATGATCCCGGTACAACACTATTACGGTACAACAGACCGGTGTGCACTAACATGTGTACGTCAGCAAGAGAGGAGGCACTTCACCTGGTGGTCCAACACACTGTTCTGTTTACACTTATATGGAGGGGTCAGGGGTTACTACAATATTAGTTTGAAAATTGCCTCGTACTTCTTTCTGTACCCTACCTTGTCCCATCAACAGGTGGTTCAAGAAAAAAGTATCTTGATGATGGTGGTGGTAATATTGCAGTTGAATATGGGCTTGCTTCTACCCCAAACTAAGGTATTTGTGGGCTCGTTGTTCCTTTGCAATGTGGTAGCTTTCCCTCACAGTAGGCTACTTACGAATAAACTTTTTTTTTTTTTTTTCCTTGCAGCCACAGAATTCCTAATGTATTTTTACGTTTTTCTACGTATTTTGAACAATTTTGACCAATTCCACCTCATTTATGATGTTCATGCAGTGTATTTTTACACTGTTAGTCGGTGCAGTTTTCAACGAGTTTTACTTCAGGGTATTGTACTTTATATTTCTGGTGCCCAGTGTATGTTCGATGTACAGTATTTTGAACGATTATGGCAAGGCTTGGGGAAGTGTGTGGAGGTTTGGTTCCCGGATGGATGCCACATTTGCTTCTACACTCAGTTAACAGAGGCATATCACTCCATTACCTGGTTATAAATACCACCCCGTGTTGTAAATGGTTTCTTGGGTTACAGGCAACCAATGTAGGGCCACCTGAAGTGAAAACAAAACGAATAAAGTATTGAGAAGGTTGGGAGGAATACGACGAGTGCAGGCGCGCACACACACACACACACACACACACACACACACACACAAAATATGAATGATGAATGTGAAGCAATAAGTAGGCAGCACTACATTAAGTGACTGAATGATGGTCGCCACCACCAACCTCAAATAGTAAAACAAAAAACTATAATTACCATAGCCAGTGAAATGGACCATACATCCTCAACCATCATTCACTGAGCCTTCAAAATACTCTTCAAAACCTGCTCAATATGCACACTACATCACTTCAACTATTTCATAATGTTGATGTTATGTAACTATATACAGTACACCATCTATCTATAGCCTGATACCAAAATCCAGTAGAAGGTGGCCATTTCAGTTGGGTGTTTTACTGGGAGGAGCACTAACCCTCCACCAACCCACCTGTTGTCACACACGGACATCATATGGGTTACTTATATGGTTCCCACCCAACACTGAAAATGGTTTCCTGGCTTATAGGAAACCATTAGGTTTGTCACTCATTGTAAAGCCACATGAAAAGGAATGAAGAGTAATAAAAGAGACAGGAAAGATGGGAGAAACAGGAAGAGAGGAGGGCAGACACAGAAAAAGAATAATAAAGGTGAAGAAAGAAGTAGGCAGCACTACATAAATGAGAGTGGATGATGGTTGCCACCACCTACCACCACAGTACACACCACTTGTTTACTGCTTAAAAAAAAAAAAAAAAACTTTTCTTTCTTCCTTGCAACTTTATTCACATTTTTTTTATATAAATATAGTGTACAGGACAGTATGTTCTTTTTACTCCTTTTTGTATTTTATCTACAAACATAAACATTTGAGTATAAAGATTTACAAGTCAAGATATTACATGATGGGGAGATATCGGCCAAACTCCAAGACGATGATATGGTGTTATTCATTATCTAACCGTAAGCTCATGTTGTCAATTTATTTTCCTGGGCAACTATTTATTCGAGAAATCTTAACTACGGTATTTTGTTCTTGGTCTTTCCAGATAGTTTTATTTAAGAGTGGTATTATGTCCTTGAACGGCTGAACCTCTGAATCCAGTGACATCCTTTGTATTTTATTTTTACGACCAGAAGGTTTTACCGCATTTAACTTGATGAGATGTGAACTAGAGGGCTCAGCTATTGCCTCACATTGCCCCATCGCTGAAACAGATCCCTCCAATGTCAAATAAAGTCTTACGTGATGAATAAAATAAAATACACAAATGTCATCAAGATTAAAGGGACTAAGGGCCGTATTCTCGTCAACACCTTTTCCTTAACAACTTATTTTCCAAACTATTCATTAATAACCGCTGGTCTGCTTCTTACGTCTTTTTAATATCAACATAGATTGCATGAATAACACACAAGCATATAGTATCAAAGCAGAATCAGAAATAAATTTGTCAGGAAGATGTGTTAATAAACTTCCTAACCTTACTAGAATACCACCCTGAGAGTCTAAAATAACCCTTTCAGGACATGGGAAATTGTAATTATTTTGTTGTTGGTACCTCCAGACTGTTAATCACCTTAATAGTGGCTTCTGTCCAGTGAGAGTCAATGGCAACTATTTCAGGACAGAAATTTGAACTACTGTATCTGTTTTTTATTTTCAACCCCAAATGATGTGAAAATCCACTTATACCTCTGCTACCTCCAAGGAAATTTGCTCAGTACTGGTTTTTTCATTAACTAAGGCGAAAAATAGTTCTTAAGTATGGGTACCGTATCACATATTTTCCTTTACAGCATAAAATACGTGAAATATTTTGGAGCAAAGGATTATACATCTTGCAATTTGGCCAAACCATCTGTTAAGACAATATAAAAAGATATCACATGACTGCTTAAATAATAATATATTCACTCCGTGTCTACTCAGCACTAGCATTAGGTAACAAAGACTTGGAACTTTATATACAATCACAGACAATAACTCTTTTTAGTACAGAGATGCCTTTTCGTAGTCTTTCTACTACCTGGTACGAGACATCTAGTACTGAAGGAGCTAATAAAGACTTTCTCCTTCACAATTAAAGATCTTTCCAAAGCTGAATAAAATCATCTAACATTGATCTGTTTAACCAAGACACATTTTTATATTTATTCTTGCCAGTTCAAGGGTTACTTCTCATTATGAAGGGGCCAATAAAGTTTGTATCTCACCCCTTCACCTTCAAAAGTCTTTCATAACCAAAATAAATGTTTGATGGTAGCAAGAATAAACTACAAAATGCCAGGAAAAATAAAAAAAATAAAAGATGTCTACTACCTGATGGGGTAGCAAGACTACAATATAAAAGGCATCACTGAACTAAAATACGTTTACATCTGTCCCGCATCCTCCCACAACCCAACAAAGATCCAAGGTTGGGCAACAGGTAGGAAAAATACTGCAGACAACTCCTAATTAGTCCCTTTGAAATGTAGGGGAGAGAGGTGAGAATATTGTACTTCATTAAAATCAAATCCTTCAGCCTACGATCTTTTATACTGTACTGTGATGATTGGCAGATTTCATTGTTTACAAAGTATCTCTCTGGTCAGTAGGGGTTGAAAACACTAAAGAAACTGGGGATACCATTCTTATTTACTGCTGTTAATGCCTGGCTATGTTATCATAATGCCTGGCTGTTTAATCACTATTATTTACAGCTGTTAATGCCCAGCTTTTTTTATTACTATTACGTGTATTATTATTATTATTATTTACTGCTAATGCCCAGCTATCATTAAAATTTACTTTTGTTAATGCCTGGGTAGTGTATTTTACTAAATGACCAGATCATGGGAAGTTGGCTCATCACTTACTAATAATCGTACTGGCTGTGGCAAACCTAACCTCTATCCCTTACACCTCCAAGGGAATATCAGACTGTCTGCTCACACTTTTATTTTGACTCGGTAACTTCAATAAAATAACGATGGGCAAGACAAAGGAAATCCGTAGTTGGACTGGACATGACATTCTAACAAAAATCTCACAGGTTATCACAATCAATGGGTATGTTATTGTCTTTGGCTGTTGATTAAAAAAGTAACTATAGTAAACATGCAATCTAACTTAAAAAAAAAAAAAAAAAAAAAAAAAAATCATTGGGACACATTCACATTGGTTTGAAGGCTTCCGAGCACCTGTTACTTAGTGCTTCATTCTGCATATTACCTCTTAATATTTATTGTGTATTATTCCATCCATCCACCAATCAATCCTTTATTTCCCCGTCACAAACACAGGGGTGTGGGGCTATGTTAATCAGTTAAGTGACCAATTATTTGCCCCTATGCTGTATTATGTAGGCTATAAACCCCAACCATACCCTGGATTTAAACTCTTATCAGTTACATCTGGGTGGAGTGCCTTAACCCAGTAGACTACCAAGCATACATTTGTTGGTATTTAGGTCATGTGTTAAATGAAGACATAGATTTTATATATACAAAACTGGAGATTATTAACATGCTATATGCAGAAATAAACTGGTAAATAATGGGTGCCACGCGGCCTCCTTTACTTCAATGCCTTCAATTAGTGGATGTGTTTTTTCTTTTTACTCATTCTACCCCCTGACTGTTTTATATGGCTTTGGGAAGACCTTTCTTAGTAAAGGAGTTTGGCGAAGATTGTTCCCTTCTCATTCCAGGATTTTTTGGTGGAGATTGTTCCTTGTTCCTTTCCCATTCAGGAATATGTAATGGAGTGTGTTCCTTTCCCATTCAAGGATTTGTGTTGGTGATTGTTCCTTTCCCATTCAAGGACTTTTTGATGGAGGTTGTTCCTTGTTCCTTTCCCATTCAAGGATTTTTTGATGCAGAGTGTTCCTTTCTCATTCAAGGTTTTCCCCAAAGTAAAATAAAACAGTCTGGGAGTAACAAGATTGAAATGATGCAGTAGAACTCACAAATCCAAACACCCTCCTGAATCCAAACATTATCCAAACACCTCTACTTTCCTACATATTTTTTCATGCAATAGGAGGTTGTTCATATCATCTATCTTCACACAATCAATGCACATTTGACGAGACAGTCATGGTTCTCCTACACATTTACTCTTCATGGTACTGTGGGCTATTTTTTTTTACATTATTTTCTCACAGGCATCATCTATCTATCTATGGCCAAACACCATGATCCCGCAAGGGTTGGCCATTTGTCTCTGAGTTAGTTGTTTTACAGGGAGGGGCACTATCATGAGTCTATTTTCCAGAATATTCCATTTCTGTAAAGCCTTAGGACTCATGCAGTCTGGAATTGAATTTGTACTGTATATGATGTTCTTGGACTGAAGGAGTTACTCAAAAAGAATACAGTACATCCCTTTGACTACAAGTATAATAATGCTAACGGTGACACAGGATCTACCCATAAAAGAATGCCCAAGCTGAACAACAAATCTCTCTCAAAGCAGAACAGTGTCAACAGAACAAGACATATTAAGCACAGAGTAAAGCAACAAATCCCTGACGCTTCACGTTCACAGGTAAAAGGCAGACCTTGTAATAATCGGCTATCATCGAGGAATAAAAATTTTAGAAGTGACAGGTTTTGATCTTCCTTGTTCTTGATTACAGTACTCTTGAACTTTTGGTATCATCATCATCATCATCATCATCATCATTTTCATCTTCATCATCAATACATGCAACAGATTTTAGAAGTAACAGGCTTTATCTTTCTCCTCTTGTTTATAGGACACTTAAACTTTTTAGAGCAGTTTCATCATCATCATCATTACACACAACAGATTTTCAAAGTACTGTAACAGGAAACAAGTTTTATCTTCCTTTCTCCTGATTCCAGTAGCTACATCTAAGCTTTCAGGGGGCAGTAGTGTGGCAATAATGAAGTGATGCCTATTGAAAACAAGGATCTATCTATCTATAGCCAGACGCTTTAATCCCGTAAGAGGTGGCTACAAACAAATTGCCTCCATGTCACCCTGTCCCCTGCCATTATGCTGCCCTGCCCTCACCTCACATCCCCCTCTCTCATGTACCTCTCCACTTAATCCCTCCATCTCATCCTCAGTCACTCCCTCCCTCTCCCCTCCTCCACCTCACTCACATACGCTCTCCTTGTTGGTCTCTCACTCTCCATCCTCTCCACATGGCAGGGATGCATGGTGATATTTTTGGCCGTCTTTGGCAATGGAACTGAATATAATTTCTGAACTACACAAACACAATCGCCAACTCTTCAAAAGCTAGTGATGTGAAAAATAGTTATTCCTCATGTGAAGATCAACTCTATTCAACTTTCAAAATCTAGAATATTACTTGTGAATTTTCTAAGTGGGTGAGCTTAAGTGCTGCTTACATTGATCAAAAATAATGTACTCTGGGGAAAAAGGGAGGAGGGGAAATACACCTAACTTTATCTTTGTAGAGTGGAGCACAGTTCAACCGACAGTGAAAACTAAGGCTTACTTATAACAATCCCAAACAACAGTGAAGTGAGTCTGTTACAGTACCGGATGAAATGAATCACTAAAAATGCTCCAAACTTCCATATAAAATGAGCAATAATCACATCCCTATCTTGGACCTGAATTAAACACCTTACACACTATACACCATGTGCTGAAAATTATTCTACCATACTGCATTTTGAACATGTATGGTAAACAAAAAATCTTATCTTATTTGCTCAGTGCATTCCCCAACTGCCCTACATTCACAACACCAAAATACGACTCAACAGTTACTGAATACATCCACAGATCTATTATCTATCTGCAGACATATGCCATAATCCCATAAGGGGTGGCTGTTTGTTTCTGAGTTAGTTGCTTTCGGGGAGGGGCACTAATCCTCCACCATCTGTTATCCCATACTCCATAATTTTAAAAGTCCAATAAAGTAAACTCATTTCAGATCTCCTTATATGAATCATGTACCATACTTAACCATGTACAGTACTTCCAAATTCCATATTCACATCAAATCAAAGACTAAAGGCTCACAACTTACCAAAAAAAATCTATGGGTCTGTTATTCTGTCCTCTCTTTTTAAAACCTACTGCTGTTAATTTAGATCTTAAATGAATTATGCACATCCCACCTCCTCTTATGCACAGTTAGAAAGGATGCAGAGTTAGCGAACACTGCTACAAGTCTGCATAAAACTCAGTGAACATCATCGTCATCGTCCTAACCCAATTTCAAACTATCACAGAGGAAGTACTAGGACTGAGAACAAGATGAGATGTACATAGTAATACTGAACTACTTACTGTAATACTATACCCAGTGGCTGTGGTAAATCCTGTTACACACAAAATAAAGTTAAGATTCACAAAATACGCTTTCAATATATGGGAAAAATTAAAATGAATGCCTGTACGAAATATACTGCAAATCTATAGTAATTTGATAAGGTACTAAAGTCATACCAGTCATCAAAATAATAATAATAATAATAATAATATTAATAATAATAAAGTTAGGGCAGCTTAACCACTTCAGTATAATCAAGTCTTCATTTTAAATGTGTTTATTTATTTTTATTTTATTCTTGCTACCACCAATTCTATTAAACTTAGGAATGATCTCTAGTAGTGAAGGGGTTAATGGGGGAAATATCTCATCCATTAACTTCAGTCCAGCAAGGGTCTCTATATTTAACCAGACAAAAATCCCCAACCCATTTTTAGCACAGTTGATGGCCAAGTGTAGTCAGACTGGAGGGATGATTTGACTAGTAACCGTGAACACTCATTTATACCTCATCGCTATGGTTCACCATATTACATTCAACCACGACATTTAAGTTGTGGGAGTGGTACAGTTCCAAAATAGACAGACTGTAATAAAGGGGAAAATAGGGGATATATATATAGGGCTAATCCCTCAATTCTTCCCTATCCTGTTTAAAGTCATCAGGAGATAACAGTAATACAACTTTAAAATATGGCCTTGTAACAAAGTAGTAAACCACTCTGACACAAGGCTGTCTTGTTTTCTTTTATTTTTGCTGCCACTAGAGAATTTTTTTGCAGCCTATGGAAGGTCTCTCACAGCAAAGGGGTTAACACTCTCTGAATCTGGTGATAATTTTAAGGCGGTGATGCTGGCTTAGTTTTTTGCACGAAGAATGACCAGAAATTGCCAAGATATTTTGCTGAACCCAAGATACTGTATATATTTTTTCAAGTACTGTCAAATATAGTATAGAATGAGTGAGCAAGCTTAATTTTTGCACCAAAGATACTGGTAACATCCAATACTTAATCAAATCATGCCCTCCTATAAAAAAAAAAAAAGAGGGAGGGGGACTAAAAAACTCACACAAAAGCTCATACAAAAGCTTTTAAGACAATTAATCAACGCCACACAGCTGTTTCCAAACCTGATGTAAAATTCTGGCAAAATAAGAATGAAGCCCCACACTGGCATGTCTGATTCTGTGTTAGTTTAATAGAGTTTGTTTCTAACCTCTTTCCTACCAGAGATTTCTCCTAAGCACCATAAATTATAAAGTCTTGTGGGATCAAGAATAAAATAAAGATGTCACAGTGAAGTGGCTAAGTATTGTTTAAAAAAAAAAAAAATGCCAGAACACTAAGTAAACACTACATTATCGGTGCCACCATACGACGTGTATCGTTCAGGTTGGACAATGCGAACATTGTCATCACCCTGCCAGGAGCTGCCGTCGTCCAGCACCTCCTCATTAAGTGTCATGGATCCGTGGAAATTCTCTGCAATCCGGCTCCACTCTCGCCCACGCCACCGCTTGCTGGACATGCCTGGAGTGGGCAGAGTGTGGTGAGATTAATGGACTGAGAAAAAATGCACAGTGCTAAAGACAGATGATTTGTGGAGTGAGATGAGAGGTTGTGGTGCATGTATAACTAAAGTGAAACAGTAGGTTGTGGAAAGATTGATACTGCTCTTGTACTAGGACCAATGAACATTATCTGAAGTTGCCCTTCTCCTGTAGTCCTGTATTCTTCTCTTGGGGGATAGTGAGGGAGTTGAGGGACATTTGTATAACTGGGAAACAAATCTGCCCAGCTACATTAGTGCCACTGCATGAAGGAGTTAAGGGGAAAAAAATGGAGTTCTGGGATTTGTATGTGAAAGTCAGGGAAATATATAATGATGCTAAATGAAACAGACATTTCCAGGTACCCTAACAACTAACTGGTCCTGTCTTTTTGTATCCTGGCTGATAAATATGTGCCTTGCAATTACAGTGCCATGAATTGTTGAAATGGAAAAATTATACCTACATAATGAATTTGTTTTTACTGTAGAGATACAGTAATTCCCAATTTAACTAACTTCTGATTTAGTTAACAAAATTTTGTCTGTTATCACTGCCCAATATAGCAACCAAAATGTACTAAAATCCATTAAATCACAATGTGTTAATCAATTTCATTTTCTTTAATTCTGTTACATTACCTGTGTGTAAATATACATGCTATAGTAAGATTATGTTGTTTTGAGGGGGCTATTCTTTGATCTCATGTTATCCCATAAGGGACTGAGTGACAAAGTGTATGATAAGGACCACAGTGCCTTAAAAAGAGATGCTACAAAATTACTGGTATATTCAACTTAGCACACATGGTACTGCCTGAATTGGTACATTATATTGGGGGTTTACTGTACAACTGTTTAAGCCAAAGCTAGACCATGAAGAAGGTATAATTCTTCCAATGGTTCTAATGCACTGTTTTCTTTCATCTGCCTTGGTGAATGAGTCTAATGTATTCTTAAATTTGTCTTAGTGAACGACTTCCCTCCTTTGTAATTATATATGTTCCTTATGCTGTAGGTATATCCGCAAAACTCTTCATTACTTCCATGACAAGTATTAAAAAAATTTACTGTGAGAGCTAAAGAAAATAATCTTATTTGCCATCCTAATATGATCCTTATACTGTTTTTTTTATAACAGAGTATAGAAAAACTGTGCAAAATTTTAATGACATTCTACATTTGAGAAGTGAAACAGTTTTTACGAAAGATGAGAAAATAAGTTAGTTCTCTATCCCACCCAAATACCATACCTCATAGTTAAGACCCATAAGTAAATGAAGAATATTTGCCTTTCTACAGCAAAGTACAGTTTCTATAACACACTATGCTTATTCAAAATACTTAATTACAGGGACAGTGGAATCTTAAGGCAGTATAAGAAGTGATGGAGTAAAAATGCCAACTTGCTTCCATGTTCCCCTTTGTCAGGTGCAAGGATTGAAGGCTACAATATTGCTATGCTCTTTTTACTCTAACTTGACTTAAAATTACCATCTCTCAGTCCTCAATGCTAGGTTGTAACAATAGATTAACATTAATATATGATGCTGGTCATGAACAAATGCTCTGGAAAGGGTGTAAAGCTGTAGTATTGTCATTGTCATGGAACTACGTGAAAGATGCTGCAAAAGGACAAATCTGGACAAAGTTAAGATGAAAGAAATATAGCTACTGATTATATAAAGCCACAGTATTGTCTTTCTGTCATGGAACTACATGAAATAGGCTGCAAAAGGACAAATCTGGACAAACTTAAGGTGAAAGAAAAATAGCTGCTGATTATTCTTAAAATGATAATGGCTAATGTCTGAAACTGCAGTCGCTAGTCCCATATTAACCCCATTCAAGGTGTGGGGATCCGAGGATGGAGATGCCTGTGCTTTTGTTCCAGCCTGATCTAAAGAAGTCCAGGTACGAGGGGAAGATGTACAGTTAATCCCTAGTTTTCAGAGGTACAAACTTTTTTTAGAAGATTTACCGTCTTTTTTTTTTCTTTTTTTTTTTAATGACAAATAAAAAATACTAAACACACTAGTTACTAAAATTTTATGACGATGACACTACCAATTAAATTTACTTCTGAAGCAAGATGACACTGAGCTTCTACCTGCCTTTATGATGTTCACTAATGGTCTGTACATATCTGGCCTCTGGTATTGGTGAATTCTGATTTATAACTCCCTGCCCCAATTAAGACTGGAGACAGAACCCACTATATCATCTAACCTGAGATATCCAGGATCTGAATTACTTGTCTTTTAGAATTTCAAACAACAATGTAATGGAATATAAATCCGCAGGGACTGGAAAAGCTTTGTTCACTAGTAAGGAGCCTCAGTGTGTTTTAACCCATATTGTAAAATCTCTAATCCTGGAGGCTCTGAAGGCTCCCTCATGGCTCTTCTTTAGCGACACATTCTTCATGCTAAACCTTGATGCTCTCTTGTAAGTTCTTGTTGTTGTGAGTTATTTTTATCGATGACAAAGTGGGTTATGATGATTACGATGATGATGATGATGTACACCGACTAAAAAAATAATTGTTACCCCTGGGAGCAATGAACTCTGAAATGATTTGTAAAAGTGAAACCATGTTCATCTGGTACTGGCAGTAGTTCAGAATTCTTGGTCCCTGTGTCATAATGTATCACACCACAAAGGTAATGAATATTCTGTTAAGGGGTATACCTCTTACAAGGGTAAAGAATATTTTTTTAGCGGGTACACCTCTTAACCTGAGAGGAAGGTATTGTATTCAAAATCATTTGAAGGAAACATGACTAGCCTATCCTCCTGGTGGCATGACATATCAGAAGCCTTCCAGTTACTTCTTTCAAACATCATGGGAATTATACCATTGGGCACCTAACCGTAATGAAGAATTGCATTTATAACCACATCACCACTACAGACTAAGGGCCAGTATTTTCGTGTGGTCAGGAAGCTTACTGACACCGATTCCTTACTGGTTTATTTCTGACTCTGCTCTATAACTGTATTCTTGGATGTTTTTTATGCAATCTATGTCGACACTAAAATGACACAGGAAGCATAAAGAGAGGATGTAAATGGGAGGTTTGGAAAATAAATAATCAAAGAAGAGGTGCCAGGGAGCCTCCTTGACCGATGACAAAACAGGCCTAGGTGTTAAGGTATCTGAACCCATTTACTGTACTTACAAGGTATCCGAACCCATTTACTTATAAGGTACTCAAACCCATTTAATTACAAGGTATCCAGACCCATTTACTTATAACCTCTTATTAGTCCATTAACCAACCAGCATTAAACTAATCATTAAAAAGCTGCACAGAACATGTTTAAAACATCTGAGGGAATTTATTTTAACCAACAAGACTACTGATATTTTTTTCTGCAGGATAATGATGCTGAAAATGATTGGTTATATCTACTGGTTGGTTTACAGCACAAAGTATTTCACTACACTTTTGCCAACCCAGATATCAATACAAATGCTATTTCCCATGCAGCACACACAGCCACCGTCACCGCAACATGCTGATCTGTGTATTGCAGTGTGTGTCTGACGGTCTGCCTCAAAAGACTGCAACACCTTCAGGGATGTGTGAACTATACTCTCTGGCATGATTTTTACACTTAGAGGAAACTGATAGGTGGTGGTGGTGGTGGTGGTGGTGGTGGTGATGGTGATGGTGATGGTGATGGTGACGATGATGATGATGATGACTGATGATAATGACAATGACGATGGCAATGACAATAACGATGACGAAGATGATGGTGGTGGTAGTTGATGACTGACTGATGATAATGATGATGGTGATGATTGATGAAGATTGATGGTGATGATGATGATGACTGATGGTGATGATGATGATGACTGATGATGATGAAGATGATGACTGAAGATAATGACAATGACGATGGCAATGACAATAACAATGATGATGATGATGATGGTGGTGGTAGTTTATGACTGATGACTGATGATGATGACTGATGGTGATGGTGATGATGATGATAATTACATTTCTAGACCCTACCCAGCCCTGTGTGATAATGGGAAATCAGGTATGGATGGTTAGGTCGACATTCCCTTATCAATCAAGCCACCCGTACCAACACCTAACTTTACCAAATTCTTCCTTACTTTAAATCTACAGCTTACCACATCCACTGGAAAATGTATTGCAGTATTTTTCACACCCACTATCAGCTATTTACACAAGTCAGTCTTTGGGAAATTGTCACATCCTTAGTAGGAAGAAAATGTTAATAATAAGTTAAGCGAGAAGGTGATGAGACTGTGAAAGGATCAGATGGCCAGTCTCCTCCACGCAATTATTACTTTCAGTTGCGAATGCTCATGGAAATATTTTATGGCACTTAAAGGATGTTAGAATGTTGTTATTATAACTATCATTATTATTATTATTATTATTATTATTATTTAACCAAATTTTTCATCTAACTTTGTAATCCCACCAATACAATGATAAAAAATTAATACTTTTCATTTTCACTTTTTTTGCCACAGATACATCACTCCGACACAAAAGAAATCTTGACGTTAAGTATTATCAGTACTGCATTATTTACTCCATCTTTACATCACATTTCAATACACCACTGAGAGGGTCTTGCGATACTGTACAGTGTTATAATTATTCCTAAGTTTTCACCAAACTTCAGACTCCGATTAGTGAGTTTCTCAGACCACAACTTTTCCTCCAACTGTGGTTCATAGTTTCAGAGAACTTGCAGAAATACCACACAAAGTTTCCATTCATCCACCCACCATCAAATCCTACATTAACCCATGAGGAGCGTAGGAGCCCAGGGTTAGGCAGTTGGTCCCTACATTTAATAAGAGTTTCCATGTATCAAAGCTGCCCTTCATCACAAGACAGAACCTTGGTAGTAAAAGAATGCATTATTACAACAGGACATCCCTCATCCTCTATGTTATTTCCTTCCTTAATCCTTTAAATACCATGACATTCTTTTTTATTTTATGCTTGCTACCTTTTGATGGTTTTATTCAGCTTCAAAAAGTTCTCTGGCAGTTAGGTCAGCAAAAATTATGTCTATCAAATCCATCAGTGTAAGAACTCCTTTCTAAGAAGAATAAAATAGTTTGATTACAATAGCAATAAAAGTTTTCATAACATCCTGGAGGTAAATGGATTAAAGTACAGTCTATCACCTTCCTCTCAGCATGAAAAACCACCACCATGACCAAGCATGCATAGTCCACAACCTGTTTGATCTTTGCTACCTTATATTTACTTTACAACTTCTGTACTAACTCACTATGAGATGCTACAATACAGTGTAGGAATCCATACAAATACTACAATATACAGTAAACCCCACAGCTGTCAAAAGAAGGGTCATACATACTCGTTGCATCTGTCGTATTGCTTCAGCTCTTTTAAGAGTCAGGTTCCTAGCGCCAAGTAGTGTTTCAAATGCATCAACGAATATCAGACATTGTCATATGTCACAACTTTGATACTTTACTGTCTATTGAGTTATAATAAGACTGTCCTGTGCAAATAGCTAAAATGGTTTGCACACTAACAACAGACTAATTTTTTATCATGTAACATATCCAGAATCATCATCTTATTGAACAGTATACATATATTCCTCATTTGAAACTTGATGAATTTACCTTTTTATTTTCTTGAGGCTGCTCATAATTTACCAAAAACTTGCTGTGAAGCCTTGAGTTTTTTGAGCTAGCACTCTAGACTCACAAGCCAGACACTTGTATACATACATACAGTATTAAGTTAATCTCACTTTAGACACTACTCTGACTGGACAGCTCCTTGACAATACACAAGGAGTGCTGGTATACAAATTGTGTTCTGGCTTCACGAGCACAAGCCCAAACAAAGATGGGACAACCTCCATCATTATAGTGTGTGTCACCCACTAAGGCATCACACACACTAACTTTTAAGATATGTACGACTATTTAAGGAGCCCAGTATGATGATGCTGTTCTTTCGTGCTACCACTTTAAGTACAGTCTCTCGCACTGAAGCCGTCTACATACAGTTTGGGACCAACCTGCCTTACAAGTCTCATTAACAAAGATCATAAAGCCTTGGCAGTGACAAATGCACAATAATGGTGGAAGCTGTCCCAGCCTAACTGACCATATGGTCAAACCTAAAGCTAAAAAAATTTACACTCACATTATGATACACACTCCATATGCCAACAAAATGACACCTGAGACAGTTTTTATTCTTCAAATAACAATAAACCTAACAACATGAACATCACATACTTTTGCACAGGTTTCTGAACAGCAATGGTCTTTAAAACAAAAGTACATTAAATTCCTTAATGTCACAGTCTTCAATCTTACTGCATATCTCTATAAAATCCTCTGAAACTATTATAGCAAATACTTATACAAGGTTAATTTAACTGTCAACTGCATATCTTAGTCTCCTCCCACAACTGAAACAGTAAGAAATGAAGTACCTAAGTCAATAAGAGGCAGCGATAAGGCATAAGGGTGTGGGAGGCAGTCACTTTGCTGAGGCTGGGATAGTGAGAACAAGATGGCAGAGAGGATGGGAAGGGAAACAAACAGGAACATAGCAATGAATTTTTACACCAACAATAATCTTCACCAAAGGCAAAAGATGTCACTTTCCTCTTCACCTTGTTCAGTATGATCAAGATAGTGATGCATATTCTGCCTCTTTGGTATACATACATATACATTTATCTTGAATACATGGAAAAAATGCTGTTATACTCCTGTTTGTCTGGGTATCCATCAAAAGTCAGACATGTGCAACGCTGTGGAAGCAACCAATCTACCCGACACAATGCAAGGCCGACCGGTAATGCAGCAAATTTGCAAAAGCTGTCTCCGAATCAGAATCAATTATTAAACATCATTGGGAGCAGATCAAAAGCCAGTACAGGTATTTCTCATACTGTTATTTTACTTGGGTGTTTCCTTGTGAAGTTATTGATGCATGAAAAGTATTAAATTACTCAAGATTCATTATACAGCTGCTATAAAGTTAGATAAAACTATTTTTACTCTACTAACTCTTTGAGCCACAAAAACAAAAGGTGCAAACATCAGGACTAACTACCTGGATAAAAATCAAGTATGTCCTGGCTTTTGTCCAATCCAACAGATGGATATAAAGAAAAAGGGTTGTGATGGAGTGTGAGGTGGGTCTGGTGCGCGGGTGTGTGGGATGCAGTGTGGACTGTGGCAGGCCAAGGTCGGGGTGAGGTAGGTGAGGTCTGAGCTCGGCTTGGAACAACAATGAACTTCACAGAGACAATTTGAGTCAACCCTGACCAGTTCAAACCCTGTATTTATGGGCAGTCAGTCTTCATAGCTGACAGACATACAGAAACAGATGTAATATTTTCAGCAAAGTGTACAGTATCAGTATGGACGAGCAAAATAATTCCAAAGGGAATACTGCACATCAGTTTCATATAAAAAATCCACAAAAGAGACATGTACATTACAAAACAACAACTGAGATTACTCAGTCTCCCAACTTGCTTGTTAGTTACATTCTAATAAACTGTGTCAAAGAAACTTACGCACCCGAGCAAATCTCACGCAATGAACTGTAAGCAATCATATCAGTGTGTTCCAATGCCAAGTCTCAGTTCACTTTCCTCCCCATCACGCAACCACAAGCAGGACATGACTCTGGGCTTACTGCACGTGGTGTGGGGCAAGAGGGGTGGGAGGGACAGTGGTGGGGGGAGGGGGATGATGCTAGAATGCCGGTGGGACTTTCTTGACCCAGCGCCTGGTGTGGTCGTGCTGCCGTGCTGTCTCCGCCTCGTGTTGTTTCCGCCGCGCCTGATTGGCACCTGAGCCTGGGGTACGGGAGGGAGGGGGGCCAGTCTAGTTAACTGTTTGCAATAAGGGACACATCCTCTATATTATCACAGGCTTAGGGCACAGCCACACTTGCTAAAAACATATGACTGACAAAATGATATGAAGCACAGGTTAGTGCTGTTGCACTAACTGAGTCTAAACCTCGGACAGAACCCTCTTCCTTATTTCCTCGTCAACTCCATGCTTGAGGTAATATGGCCACACCCCTGGGAATATCTCCAACACCTCTTTCTTGGAGAAATATTCAGCTATTTAATATTCTCTTGTGCACTACCTATCCATCTAAATCCTAATCAACCAATCCTTTATTGCCCCATCAGGAGCACAGAGGCCTGGGGCTTGGTTACTCAGCCCACACATTTAAGGCAAGTGTGACCACACAATAGCTTTTTAATATTAACAGGAGTTTGCATGAATAACATACAAGATAAGACGTACCATATGCAGCACACACTTTAACATAACTGGTTTACTACTTATGTCTTATTAACTCTATGGCACACACTGTACAGACATGAGTATTATATTCAGTCTAAAACCAGGCAATTTTGTCCTGCTGAAGGAAGTTCAAGTAACAGTAGTAAAAAGGGTCAAAGAAGACAGTTTTGAACCCTGAGCGGTATTCCATTATAATGATGAAATTGTACGGTGTCAGTCTGAATGAAATAGCCCAGCAAGTCAATTAGAGCAAAGTGATTAATGGTGATGGCTTGTATAAACACCACACAAGAGAATAATAATACTCTTGTACATACATATCCTCTTGCCTGTTGTTCATACCTCAGTACCAACACACTCTGCATAAATAACATGTAACAGAACATTATTATGCCATATGTACAAATTAATGGTAAGCAAGGGGTGCAATGAGTCTCCTAAATCCACGGGTACAGTCATAAATGTCTGAGGTTTTGCCCTCCTAGAAAGGGTTGGGTTGATCTGCCATTAACTAAAAAGTGAATCTAATCATGATCGAGACGGGTAGTTACAAAATATACTTTTTTTTTTCCCCCCCACTGAGGTTTGTTACTGATTATTTTTGTGTTGCACCAGTGGTGGTGGTGTTGTGGTGGTGGTGATGGTGGTGTGGTCTTTGGCTCATGTGGGCACATAACTGATAGGCTGCAATAAAAATGGCCACTTTGGCCTTACAGCCCAAGATCTTTGTTGATGTTATGCTGTTAGAGCTAGGTGCATGAAGTGATTAACTGTCGTGTAGTGTGAGGGACTGCATTACAGTGTGGGGCATGGCAGACTGTCTGGGTTGTATTTTTTGATGTATGCATTAGGTGGTTTTGTATCAGTGTGTGGGGATTCATTATTGTGAGGGCAAAGTGCACTGTCTGTGGGGTGTGTTCTGTATTACTGCTGTTGCTAAACTTTTCATGCCTGGCTCGGCAAACACCTCAACCTCAGGTAAACAACTGTCCCTGAGGCATTGTCCCATAGATTCCCTACACAAGTGATGTTATGTCTGCATCTTAATGTGGCATGTGGTGTCCCAGTGCTCTATAATGTGGATTACGCTGCTAATCTACAAATGGAACATGTGTCATCACTGATTCCCCCCAACCCAAATCTAAGCTGGTAATTGAAGAGGGCTGTGTGATCCTCTGATTTAAGCCTAGCTACACAAATTTGATCAGCTCTTTAAGAATACTTCTGATGGGTTGATATCAGAAAGGGGGAGGGGGGGCTGTAATATAGTGTTCTGATTAAGGTGTATTGCCCTGCCCATGAAATGAGTATGTAGGTGCTCCTTCATTTCTAGTGTTGGAGTGTCTGGAGGTGGGAGGTTGTTGAAAAAGGTCTGGTAATATTTGTGTAGCAACTGTTTCATGTGTCTACTTGTGTGTTGTGGCAGGGTGGATTTTTTGTGGCAGTTGCTTGTGTTGCATACTCTAAGTGTGTTGTGGCAAGATGAGTGGCATTACAGTGATGAGAGGGAGTTGTCAAACACAAAGGACATGATGCAGTCATGATGAACCAGACACTGGATAAAAACTTCTCAAGGTAGATAATGTGGGACAAAGTAGGGACAATGCCACAGCCACCAAGGATAATGACTGCCAATCACTTCATGCTGAGGGAAGCCCTGATGATGGATTGTCATACAGGTGGGGATGCTTAGCTGAGGCAGGGTTGGGTGGAGCTGCATTTGCCGGGAAATTACAGATGCTCAGCTTGAACGTGGGGAGAGGGACTGTGGGTAATATAAAGGACACGGCTGCTTCCACACTCTGTTCATGCATGACCTGACCACTTTCATCACTACCATGGTAAGGACTGACCCAAACTAACATATCAGTGTCTGGGTCATATTTTAAGTGGCTCTGGGAATTACATTAGATTTTTATTTTGCACATTACCCCTCAATATTCTTCTCTTCTTTCTGATGGACTCCATCCTGATAAGAAAAATAAATATATAAAGAACATACAAGGTAATGTTTCAGGTGTAATATGCAAAATACTTCACTCCTTACTAAATGCTATGAAGCCCCAGGTGCCACTTACAACATGGCCCTCACTGTCATCATTTGGTAATCATTCCTAAAATACTCATGTTTATGGCCAGCTGGCTTAATATCATAAAAAAATGTAACAGTGGAAGACGAAACAGAGGAGTGAAGGTTTGTTGGAAGCAGCTCCAACCCAAACTTCTTAGTGTGACAAACTTATACATCAGGAGATTATAGCAGAGCATACAAAAATCATATTAGGAAATCTGTTACAGACTTTGGTATATATGAAGGTCTAAGAGCTTAGCTGCCTAAATGCTCAGTAATCTATAGCATAACTTTGGGATTTTCAGCATACAAGAGGGACCTTTACCTATACAAAGACCTCTGACTGCTTGCCTGGGTCAGATATGCACCTGGTAGCCACTCAATAAGCTAATATTTCCTACTTCATCCTGGTTAAATCCCCTGACCCTAAGGTACACTAGTAATGCATAATTTCTGCTCACCCTTGAATCCCACCCTTGGCTGTATGAAAAAACCAGGGTCCTCCACTGAATGAAGACAAACGTGGAAGATGAACAGAAACTATACCTTCTCCGGATGCAACAATACATTTTCCTTGTTCTGCCCACAGGTTTTCTTCCAAGTCACCTGGTTACTAACAAAACCTTCCCACATCCAATCATAGCCTACCTGTCCACATCACTAAGATAACACACTTTACATGTATGGTGAATGCAAGACAATAAAATCTTTTGTCACTTCACCCTAGAGCAATACAATTTACGTTCTGACAAAACATACTTCTCAGGCTTGGATATTACTGATATGCACAAAAATATGAGTAATTGTTGACCGCCCTAGAGAATACACTTTAAGTTCTGATAAAACATACTACTCAACCTTGGAAATTACTGATAAGTACAATATATATATATCAGTATTTGAACTTTGTCCAAACCTCTTACA
Source organism: Coenobita brevimanus (assembly GCF_032717465.1). Classification (NCBI taxonomy): domain Eukaryota; kingdom Metazoa; phylum Arthropoda; class Malacostraca; order Decapoda; family Coenobitidae; genus Coenobita; species Coenobita brevimanus. The sequence continues at coordinate 37,911,387 of NC_137009.1, forward strand.
TGATCATTATGAAACTTCTCAACCTTGGAAATTACTGGTATGTACAAAAAAAAATAAAAAAAATCAGTATTTGAAATTTGTCCAAACCTCTTTACATGATCATTACGAGCCAATTCAGTATTATTACTCGGGATGACTATGACAATGACAAAAATTATGATGATGATGTAAATGGGACTTCTTTATACCTTCACTACAATGGACATGTTTCTCACCATATTCTTGCTACAACATGACAGATTTTCTCACCTTATGGTTGACATCTCATAGCGAAAGTTAAAAATGCATTCCAGTGATCTCCATCCACACCATGTACAGATTATTATTATTATTATTATTATTATTATTATTACTGCCAGACAATTTTATATCAGTGTAAACCATGCCATGTTGATTATCTGTAAGAAAGTTTACCCGTCCGTGTCATGATTTTATAACAAACCGTACTTGAGGCGTTGAGAATAGTAGTGACGTAAGCGCCACCTCGGACGATTTTCAGTTATGTACACCATTGTCTTCCCCCGGCCTTCCTCTGTCTGCGGCAACAACTAAACAGTCAGAATTCAACCCGGAAAATGGTCGAAAACCCTTTACCTTAGAGTGGAACCTGCGGCTCTACGCGCGTCACCCAAATCTGCCTAGCGTAAGCGCCACGGGCAGCCAATGGCATGAGGGAACTTGCTCCTGCAGTTGAGTTATTATAGCACTTTATTCCTCCTGTGCCTGGACACACAACCGAGTAGTCAGAATACAACTCGCAACACGGTCGAAATCCCTATAGTATTGAAGGTATTACCGACCCTATGGGCTCACCCAGAAAAATTGCACTCAGAGTTTACCTCCGTGAGCGTATCCGCCAGTGCCAGAAGACGCGGGGCTGAGCAGCCAATGGGAGGCGGGAACGAGCTCCCGTGACTGATGACGCCCCGTTCTCGCCTCTTCCCTTCCCCCCAACCACCACAGTCGTCCTACCTCCTCCCTCCCCACCACACTGAAATTTATTGATTTTCCTTTTTTTCTGTATGCGTTCGTAAGAACGTCTGTGCCGGCGGTATGAGTGATTCAACGGAGAGTGAGATGACCCTGGAGTGCCTCTAAGTAGAAAAAGAGGGCCCCAGTGCAGTGAGTGGCGGTCAAACGTGGTGAAAAAGAGACGCAATCTAGATGAAGCGTATGTGAGCAGGGTCAGTATGTGCAAAATCCGGTGATTTTACGTAAATTTTTTTTTCTTTAAGATCTACCTATGGAGAAAAACGCAGTTAATGTGGCAATATTCAGATTGTGGTATATGAATGTATTACTGTATAGAAAGCCCTGTAATAGAGCTTCAATTTAAAAGAAACACGAGCTTCCTATCATATCCCACTATAAAGTTATCACAGTCTGAAGATTGCAAAACTTTAACTGCGTTTTTCTCCATTGTTTATATATGGCGTTTACATCAGTACTATTCTTAACGCCTCACTTCATATGAGGCTTGTAGTTTGCCTCGTGCTGACCTTCATTGTGCCTCATATCACCTCTGCAGCTTGGCATGGGTTAAGAGATCTCTCATAGTAAAGAAATGAACTGCCCAAGGCAGAGAAATATTCTATTATTTAAAAAAAATAATAATAAAAAATAAAATAAATAAATAAATGGCTGGGCAAGTGAATTTTCATCAAGTCCTATGCCTGCATTTTGTAACACCACTCTTACAAAGAAGGAGAAATTACTGTAACTTACTCTAAGGAAAACACATTCTGATCTTGGGAACACAGTACCCGTAACATAAACGTATTCTTTCATATATGTCCTATCTCTACATGATGATACTCAGCTTAGGAGAGACACCTGGTAGCGATGGGGTTCCTGGTAACTTTCTAACCCCCTTCACTACATGAGATCTTTCCTCAGCTAAATACCAAAGATGTCAACAACTTTTAAAATTAGCAACTATCTTACAAAACCAATAAATCTATATGTAACAGTATAAACAACTAACAAATAATAAACCATATCTGTAACATGGAAGAAATTATTTACATCACAAACAAGAGAGAAAAAAAAAGTACAGTATAAACAGCTGAAATACGAACATGTGTAATCCTACCCATTTCATATTACAGTACAGCAAGTGAGGCACATTACATACTCAAAGCATCAATATATTCATGATACAATACAATTAGGCTGGCTTGACTTTTTCTTCTGATGTGACTTTAATGCTGTTTTTGGAAGAGGGAAGGCTGGAAGAGGCATGAAGCATAGGTAAACATAACACTCCTAATATACTTTTCACACATTCACTGGTATCTATTGTCCATACACTCCACCTGGAAAAACTAGATCACACTCCCAACTCCAAGGCTAAGATTAAGTAAACCTTGACGTGCCACATACTTAATACCATTAACTCAAACTTTTGTAAAATAGGAATAGAAATTTAATCCACAATGAAGTAAAACTGACACAATACTCATTAAGGAAATACGAAAATGGAACTCACGGGGGGAGCAGCTTTGCCTTGAAATGGACTGCAGGATGAGAGTGGTAGAATTTTGTGTTACATCCAAAAATTAAGGCAAGGAAAATACCGGTTCTGTATACAAAAATATCAGCATTAGGCAAAGCTCCTCTGTATCACCAACAGACCTGGCATATCTCATCTTAACTCCTTCAGTGTAATGATATTTTGCTACTAACAAACATTTTATTTAGGTCAGAAAAGACCAGTCACAGTGTTGATGGTTAAACAATACATAATAACCCATTCAGCAGGAGGTCTTCTTTAATTTTTCCAATTGTTCCATAGTCTTGCTCAAGAAAGAACCACTGCAGTGAAGGGGTTAAAACCGCTTCCACTAACAATGAAGCTGCTCTCTCCACAATACAAACTGCCATCTGTTTTGCTGTTTTCTCTATTTCCTAAGCAATGGTATGTACACAGCACAATGTATAAAGCACTCAAAAGCAACCTATGTTAATTCCAAATATTCCTGTCCATCAAGTTAGTGTATTTCATCCTGACAACAAAACATAAAAACTCAACTGCTTATTTACAGCTAACCAAACCTCACTTCATCCTAACCCACACCATGCTGTTAACCTGATCTGATCCAATCTAAGTTAATATAATTTTATCTAATCTTACCTAACCTACCCTAACAACTAAAAAATGTTACAGGCCCCTGACCCTTCACGCAAAATGACAATCCTTCCCCCCTCCACAGAAGGAAAAGGACTTAATGAAGTGTCCATTCCTCATGTTCCATCACAAACATCCAGCTCTCCCAAACCTGATCACACCACGGCTACCTTGCCTAAACAAAATCAAGCCTAACATAACAGATTACTCATGCAATATAAAATGTAGCTTAAACCCTACCCAACTTCACCCAGTCAAAGTTCCAAACCAAAGACATCTCAATCAAAACACACTATACCTAAACGAAACCTTGCCTAACCTAAATTACCTTAATCAAACCAAACCTAATTTACCTCACCCTACCCAAACATAATCAACACTAATCTGCCCAAACCTACCCAAATATAACCAAACCCAAACATACCTTCTTTAAAAAAAAAAAAAAAAAAAAAAAAAAAAAAAAAAATCTACCTTAACAAAACCACACCATACCAAACCAAGCCCAACCCAAGTTAACCCAACCAAACCAAAGTGAATTTAACCCAACCCAACCCTATCTTAATACAATCCAATCCATCCCACCCCACCTTAACCTAGCAACCAAGCCCAACCCAACTTAACTCACCACAACCTAACCAAACCAAAGTGAATTCAACCCAACCCAACCCTATCTTAATGCAACCCAATCCATCCCAACCCTCCTTAACCTAGCCTCACCTGAAGATGTGGGTAACTCACCAAAGAAGCTCAGCATGACAGGGAGCAGGACAAGCCCGTGTGCAGCGCCGAACAAGACAATGCCCAGGTACATGCGGAAATAGAACACCTGGAATATCTTGGAATGAGCAAAGGCCAACACCACAATTCCACCGAACTTGGTTAATGTGATGCCTGAGAGGACCTGTGGGAGAGGCAGGAATGGAAATGGTAATGTACATATGTGATGCCCCCCCTTAAGACATCCCCTTATGGTGCTGGCCAAGGTACAGCTAATGTTTTCTAGGGACTGGATGCTAAACTATGTGCCAAAACCAACTATTTACTTCCCAGGCTGCTGGAAACTATTGGGAGTAGAGAAATGAAAATTCATAACAATGGGTGAGTCTTGGCTTGGACTCTGACATTACATAATTAAGGCTGATCACTTCCTGCCTGAGAATGATAACTGTGTAGCTAGTTACCCTGAGCATATTACATAACAGGCTCTTGAATGGCATGGCTAAAAAAATGTTGCTCATCACAGTGATACCATGTGTCCACTTAAAATGAAATCCTAAACAATGTACCTGTAAAAATAACTGTAATCATTTAATATAGTTCACAATAACACGTCCTTACCGAGCTGCCCATGGTACTGAGAGCATCCTTAGCACGGTTGACTCGAGTGTCCTCCAGTGACATTGCAAAAGCATGGGTGATGTGGCTGCAAAATTCCACAGAGATACCCACTGCCTGAAAATTAAAAACGGTTCTTCAAGAAGTATCTAATTCATGGCCAAGCAATTCACATTCACTGACTTAGAATACAGTTATCATAACCATCTTTATTCCCAGTAAAACAGTTCAACACAACACCAGAGAAAAAAAAAAAAAAAAAATCTGGCTCTGCCTGTAAGAGCTCACCCCTACATACTAATTTCTGCACACTTAACTCTCCCTTCCCTCTACCCCCTCTCTCTCATACTCACTATGACCAGGTTAACCAGAGACACATGTCAAATTCCCTCATCTAAAGCTTTTTTTTAATCTGCCGCAAGAGCTCTCACTCCCACATACTGAGCCGTGCATGCTGAACCCTCCCTCCTTCCCTCCTCCTCTCTCTCATACTCACCATGACTAGATTAACCAGTGATACGGCATTGAGTGAGACGCCCCACCAGTACATAAGCCCTCCAAGGTTAGTGAGGATCATAGCAATGGTGACAACAACCGTGAGTGATGAGAACAGGTCCAGGCCAGACAGCACCAGCATCACCAGGAACACAGTGACCAGGGAGATGCCCAGGGAGGTACCAACATCACTCCACATCGTTAAGTACTGCTCGTAGTACACATAGAACACACTGCAAAGAGAGAACGTCTATAACACACTGCAAAGACACAACTCCTATAACGCACAGCAAAGACAAAACTCCGATAACATACTGCAAAGACAAAACTCCTATAACATACTGCAAAGACACAACTCCTATAACACACTGCAAAGACACAACTCCTATAACACACTGCAAAGACACAACTCCTATAACACACTGCAAAGACACAACTCCTATAACACACTGCAAAGACACAACTCCTATAACACACTGCAAAGACACAACTCCTATAACACACTGCAAAGACACAACTCCTATAACACACTGCAAAGAGAGAATACATATAACTCTCTATTTATCTACAGCCTGACGCCCTAATCTTGCAAAGGGTGGGCGCAGACAAAACGCCTCCAAGTCGCTCCATCACCCACCAATTGACTGCACCTCCCCCCAGCTCACTTCCCCCTCCCTCATATACCTCTCAGCTCCATTCCTCCACCTCATCCTCGGTCTCCCCCTCCCTCTCCCTCACTCCACTTCACCTATATACACCCTCTCAGTCAATCTTTCATTCTCCATTCTCTCCACATGTCCAAATACACCGCAAATACACAACACATGGGAGAGACACAGGAAAGAACATGGAACACACTGGAGAGTATGAACACTGGAGAGAGTAAAAATTCATCATAATCTACATTACCAATATGTGAATAAAATGCTAAACACCACAAGTACCATTCCACACTGTATAGTACTCCTCCTTGAACACACAGAATGTACTAAAAGGGTAAACAATGTGAGAATATAATGCAAACAAGTGATAAACAGCAGCACATCTGTTCTCACATGCAAAGATCCCTAACCCTTATCACCTCAGATGATGGCCAAGTGTAGTGAGAGAAGGTTGATTTGCCATGTAACCAAGAAAACTCAATCTTACCTCATAACTAAAGCTCATCAGTTTAAGCTGTGAGAGTGGTTTGGTTCCCTCAAATGAATATACCAACACTACAGGAAAAGAAAACCAAAAATAAGCCAAGTTTGATTTACAGCACTTCATGGGTTAAGAAAATCCACCTGCAACTTACTATGTGAATAAATTTTAAAACCATAATTTTCAAATGGGTGCTCAAATATTAGCAATGGAGGTATTTACAACAAGCTTCTATGTCTATATTTCCTGCCACACAGCACTTCCCATCCTCTCTACCCTCACCTGTACTTCTCCCCTCCTCCCTCTTCTGACCTGTGTCCCCTCTGCCTTCCCCTCAATGGTACTCACCTAACCTACTCTAACCAACCTAACCTAATCTACCTTATCTGACTAACCTAACCTAATCTAATTTAACCAAACCTAACCCAACTGTAAATATAACCCACCAAACGAACCTAACCTAACCGAACCAAAAACACACTGAGGTGGTTTGACCATGTGGAAAGGATGGAGTGAGAGACTGATGAGGAGAGTGTATGTCAGTGAGGTGGAGGGGAGGGGAGGGAGGGGAAGGCCAAGGATGAGATGGAAGAATGGAGTGGAGAGGTATATGAGAGAGGGGGTGTGTGAGCTTGGAGCTGGGCAATGAAACGGTGAGGGACAGGGCGACATGGAGGCAATCTGATTGTGGCCATCCCTTACGGGATTAAGGTGTCTGGCAATAGACAGATAAATAGGTAGACAGAATTATACCTCACCTCACCTGCAGCCCCTTCTGTCTCTCACCTGTACGGGAAGACTTCAACAGGTGGCATGTCCTCCCGTCCCCTATTGATGGTGGCGGTGATGTTGTTGGACACCTTCCTCGCCCAGATGAGCGCCTCGTAGTAGTCTCGGGAAGTCTTGAGGATGGTGTGGTACGTCATGAAGTAACTGGCGATCACTGCATTCTGGGGATAAGAATCTTGTTGTTATACTCACTCTGTCTCTCTCTCTCTTTTTACTTTAACTTGGCCTAAAACTGTGTGGTGATAAGAATCTTGTTGTTATACTTTTTTTTTTTAACTCTAACTTAGTGTAAAACTGTCTGGTAAGAATCTTGTTATACTCTTTTTTCTTTTCTTTTTTTTAACTCTAACCTGGCCTAAAACTGCCATCGCTCCATACTAAATGCTGAGCTGTGACAAAAGATTAACACTAAAATTGCCATCTCTCCATACTGAATGCTGAGCTGTGACAAAAGACTACCACTAGAATTGCCATCTCTCCATACTGAATGCTGAGCTGTAACATGAATAACACTAAAACTGCCACCTCTCCATATTGAATGCTGAACTGGATCTGTAACAAGAGCTTAACATTAGAACTGCCATCTCTCCATACTGAATGCTGAATTGTAGCAAGAGCTTAACACTAGAATATTAGGTCAGTCACAAAGACCTGCCGATGAAAGAAAGTAGAACCACAGCATTGTCTTATTCTGCCAATGGGGTACATGGAACACCCTGCAACTTGGCCTGAAACTGTCAGGTGGGGAGTTTGACTGGGATGGTACATCTGTCAAATGATAACGCTCAGCGTGGACAGAAACCTCGCATAGAGGAAAAAACAGCTATTGCTGTTTGCAGTTATAGAGGAATGGCCTGAACTCCATGACTGTGTACATGATTCATAACATCTTCACTTGCTGCCTTACCTCAGTACCATTGATATCAACCAATTTGACAGCCTGACCATATGCAGCGTGACCCCCCTTGGGACAGGCAGTGGAGGGGTTGTCTTCCAGGAAAAACGGCAGGAACTCATAGAAGAACTCAGGTTTTGGTCGTGTGCTGCCCTATTGGTGGGAGAATGGGTTTGGATTAGGGCTGTGAAATGATCGTTATTCTTAAAACGAAATATCACACACTGCTCTACCCTCTATATGCCATACCTTGCACTACCACATGCCATACTGCCCACACCTCAAATACTGCCTCACACACTGCCACATCTCAAACTAACCATCTCATACTGCCACATCTCAAACTGCCCATCACACACTGCCACATCTCAAACTAACCATCTCATACTGCCACATCTCAAACTGCCCATCACACACTGCCACATCTCAAACTACTACCTCACACACTGCCACACAAACACACCGCCACACCACACACTACCACATCACAGTGCCACACCTCACACTGCCACACAACACACTGTCAGAGGGCAATGTGGAGGCAGTTTGTTTGTGGTCACCCTTTACAGAATTAAGGCATCTAGCAAGAGACACAGATAGATAGCCTGCTTCAGTATAAAAAATAAAAGAATATCATCATCATCATCCGGACCTCCATTCCCACCCCCCCACCCCAAAAAAAGAGATATGCAAAATATTGACTAAACAGCTTAGGAAGAGGTGTTACATGATCTCCCAGGCCACCCAGAGCAGGAACCAAAGTGTCATACTCACAGGCAGCGTGGTGATGTTACATGCGGTGCAGTTTTTGTCTGTGACAGTGGCCGGACAGAAGGATTCATCTGACCTCTTCACACGGCAGCACGCATTGTCCTGCCCAAGGTTGTACGTTGACCAATCCATGTAATCATCCAGCCATGAGGAGGCAGGCTGGGCAATGTACGTACTGAAATATAAAAAAAAAAAAAATCCAGAGGTACAGTATGTACTGAAATATAAAAAAAAATCCAGATGTATGTACTGAAATATAAAAAAATAAAAAAAAAGCCAGATCTATATATGTACTGAAATATATAAAAAAAATCCAGATGTATGTACTGGAAAAAAAAAAAAAAAAAAAAAAAAAAAAAAAAAAAATCCAGATGCATGTACTGAAATATTTTTTAAAAATCCAGATGCATGTACTAAAATATAAACAAAATTTCCTTCACCCATCATCCAATCCACTGCTGCCCCATCAGGAGTACAGAGGCCCAGGATTAGGCTACTCAGTCCAGGCAATTACAGGCTGAGTGACTAAGAAAAATAACAAATAAAAAATGAAAAAATAAATAAATCATGTGAGTGCAACAACAAAGGCAATGTGGAGAGTGACCGGTGTCCCTTCCCTGGGCAGCATCACATGAGCAATATCCCTTGGAATAGATCTATATGGGACACATCCAGTTGAAGCATCTGAACTCACTATAACACAAGACCTCTCTCTCACCTGTTTGAATTAGCATGATGAAGTTATACCTGAAAGGCAAACTAATCATACAAAGACTATTCTGCTCTCAGACAAATAACTGAACTGCTGGAATCTGAAGTCTCTCTCTCTCTCTCTCTAACTTAAACAAAAAACACACTACCATCTCACCCATTCGAATTAAGCGATGCAAGGTATATCTGTGTGGCAAGGCTGTCTGGATTACAATCGACGGTACCACAGATTTTATTCTGCTCAGATATGTTGGTGAAGTCCATGTTGCCCTTGAGGACGAAGTAAACAGGTGCTCCCACACTCAGGTAGTCTCCAAGGTACTGCGCAAGGGAGAGGAGTGGGTCAGTTTGGGCAACCTTCCCAAACATAACTTGGTACTTTATCTCTCTAGCACTAAGGTCACACTAAACAACATTAACAAACAATGGCACAATCACCTTAAAATACTTCTGGAGGTACAAATCATAATAACAACAATGGTACAATCACATTAAAATACTTCTGGAGGTATGAATCATAACAACAATGGTACAGTCACCTTAAAGTACTTCTGGAGGTACGAATCATCAGGCATGGACAACTCCTGATCTAACCCTACTGTAATCTTGGGCAAAACTGCGATACTGGAGCACAACCAACCGGCAAACACCACCATCACTATGGGCCGCACCCACCGCGAGAGAAGCACCGGCGCATACACGTTCTTGACAAGTTTCTGCAGTAAACCTTCCTGGGATGAGCTCTCCTTCTCAGACCCTCGTATGCAGCACAGAATGTCGAAACGATTGTCCTGAGGAAGTAGGAGGTGGTTAGATAGTACTGGCTTGAGTTGGCATGGAATCAAAATGAAGAGATACAGTAAGTGATCACTATTAGACGAATAAAGAGTTAGGTCCACGTACGTTTTCGTTTTTGAAGGCTCCAACATGCTTGCATGCATCAACCATGGTCATTTAATAGCAGCTCTCCATGCTGCTTGATCTCTGGCAGCTTCCCTATTTAGGCCCTTAACCCTGAGGTCACACTCAATGACCTCATCCCAGGTCTTTTTCAGTCTACTTCTCATTACCCTACTCCTAACATTAACATTTCTCATTTTCTGCACCCAACCATCATCCCCCATTCTCTCCACATGCCCAAACCATCTCAATCTACCTCTCCTCATCACAGCACCAATACACTTTAGTCCCATTCTACCTCACAACTCATCCACTGTAAGCCTTGCACCCCCAGGCCTTGCACTCAAGGATGTACTGCACATCCAACTAATCATTGCCATTTCCGTACATTTGAGCCTGTGAATGTCCTCTTCCTTTACTGCCCACGTCTCTTTATCATACAGCATTACACTCCTAACATATGTTGCATACAAAGATTCCTTAGCACGGAGGGAGAGCCCTCTCAATGTCAGGAGAGGCAACAGCTCCCTGAACTTCTTCCAACCACTCCTCACCCTAACCACAAAGCTACCTTCAGCCCCACCTCCAGTACATAACATGTCTCCCAAATACTGGTAACAAAACTCTTCCACACACTGGGGAGACTCACCAGCAAGTTCAATTCCACCACCCTGGCAATCTCCACATGCTCTCCCCAACACACCGCATACACAAAATCAGCATTATCTCACAGGCTACCTCTAAATACCACTACATCTCTTATGCACCCACTTATCACAATCATGCTTTCATATCCACATAGCTGCACAGAAAATGTCTATTCCTCCTTTAACCTAGCTATAATAAAATACAGTCCAGCAACTCACCTCCTGTCTCCTTGCATCCAGTGCCACGAGTGACACAAAGCAGGTCATCTGAAGCAGGAAGTCAATGGTAAGGGCCAGACCAGCATACAAGGCAAATGCATGGACAGCTGGCATCCCAGACAATGCCCCTGTTGGTGAAATATACACGCTTGGTTAATGGCAGAAGTCATCCATGGACAGGACAACTCTTGGTACAAGTACTTCACCTAAAGTCTGACAATTTTATCAGCTGAGTGAGTCTGGTGGCCTGAGTGTGTTAATACCAGTGAACACTCTCATGGTCAGGACAAGTTTACTGCACTGAGTGAGCCACAAGGGCCTAGGAGTGGTACTACAAATTAACAGTGGCCTAGGAAAATGTAAGAGCCCTCTGAACATATGGTAAGTACTACAGCAAGATGGTTGCCACATAACCAAACCTAACCTAACTAACCACTTGGCCAATCTGACAAACCAAACACTTAAACAAGCAATTAACCCCTATAATTCAGGGGCCATGTTTTATAAATTACTCTTGCTGCTACATGACAATTTAATTAAGCTTAGGAGAGGCTTTTCACACCAGTGGGATTACGTAGTCTTAATAAACCCATTAACAACTAAAGGTCCTCCCTTAGTTAAAGCAGTCCAGGGATGGTAAGAATAAAATTAAAAAGATAACTCCAGAGTGGTTTGGCCATGTGGGTCATGTGGAGAGGACGAAGAATGAGAGACTGATGAGGAGAGTGTGTGTGAGTGAGGTGGAAGGGGGGAGGAGGGAGGGGGAGGCCAAGGATGAGATTGCAGGGATGGAATGGAGAGGTATATGAGAGGCGGCGGTGTGAGCTGGAAGTGGGGCAGTGAAATGGCGGGGGACAGGGCGACATGAAGGTGATCTGTTTGTGGCCACCCCTTACAGGATTAAGGCGTCTGGCAATAGATAGATAGAACTCCAAAGTTGGTGGATAAAGCAAACACTAACCCAGGAAGAAGCATGCAGCCTCTGAGCACGTGGCAATGAGTACTGTGGGCGCCACGTGTCCAACCACTCGACCCAGGTGCTGTGCGGGACTCTCTGCCGGCCGACGTGCCTCTCGCTGGTACGTTTGCACCAACAGGAACATGTTATCCACACCAACGGCAAGCACCAGGAATGGAATCACCTGCAGAAAGGAAGGATGAATTTTCAACTTTCATTCTTTGCTATATATAGAGAATCCAACTATGTACGGTACCTATCTATTAACTTGTCTATCTATCTCTAGTCAGCCACCTTAATCCTAAAAGGGGGTGGCCACTAATGAATTGCCTCCATTTTACTCTCTTCTGCCATTAAGCTGCCCTTCCTTCAACTCACACCCACTTCTAATATATAGCTCTCCATCCTATTCCTCCATCTCATCCTGTCTCTCCCTCCTCCCACCAGCTCACTCACATACAGCACACTCTCCAGTTAATCTTTCATTCTCTGTTTTCTCCACACGGCCACATCATCTCAAGATACTTCTCCTCTTGATGCTCTCCCACACATGCAAAACAACACCACAACATATGTAAGGGATGAGCTCTAAAATATCACAACCTTTTACATACAACTGCTAGAGTAAGATGAGGGGGGGGGGGAGTCTGTTTATAAGAAGGACTGGCTTTATTATTATTATTTATTTATTTTTTTTGTCTATAAGTAATTTCTTGAAGCTTTTAGGTAAATCAAGTGAACTATTCCCTAATTAATGCGTGAATTTCTCCATTCCTAAGAACAGGAAGGAAATGGATCAGAGTCACTGAAAATTGTAGAATCCTGTACACAGAAGCCTAAAGCAGCTCTGTCACAGCCATTACCTGGTGGCAGTTCCCAGGAGTGAAGGGAGCAAGACAGCAGATACAACAATGACAATGACAATGACTATGCTGATGACAATAATGATGATAATGGTAATGATGATGATAATGACAATGAAGGTGCTGAGGATAATGACATTTTGATGACTGATGATAATGATAAAAATATGGATTACAAATAAACAAATACTGTACTTACCTCTATGATGATGAGGGTAGCTGGGATACCAATGTATCCATAGACGCCAACTGATGATGAGACGGAAACAAGGACAATGAGAACTCCACCCAGGCCGAGAGTCACCTTGGAGTCCACCAGAAGCCGCCCACAACCATTGAATTCTCCCAGTGCTGTTGAACATTGAAAAAAAGGGTTGGTGTAGAGAAGAAGAAGAAAGGAATCAAATGAATCCACTCAATTCTTCAAGCACTGTGATGGGAAATGGGAGTTAGAGGGATGGACAACGTTACATTACTGATTTATAGTATGGGCTCATAACTAATAAGTAGAGGTCGAAATGTCAGCTATACTCTTTTCAGCATAACGTGGCCTATAACTACCGTCTCTCAATTTCAAATGCTGTACTGTAACAACAGATTAACAACTATGATGCTTGTGATGATGAAGTGCTGTGAAAAAAATGCTGAGCCATATCACTATCTTTTACTGTCACTGAGTTACAAGAAACACGATACAAGATGACACAAATTTTGGCCAAGTTAAGATTAAAGACCTACAGTACGACTGGGTATTTTTCAGACGCATGCGCACACACACAGACATATCTGAATCATCACAGTAAGGTGAGGCTGAATGAAGTGAGTAGTAGCAGTGGTTGTGGCTGCAAACACAGCTCATCTGAACGTGAAGCTGCCCTCCAACTGCAATCTACCACCCTTCTTTCAGAGGATAGGGAGGGCAGCCATACACCTCTGTCAACTCTGGAACTGTCTCCCTCTGTCTTTATTTCCTACTTCTGATCATCTCCAGTCTTTCAAACGCAGTATGTCCAGGCATCTTGAAATGAACAGCTCTTGAATTTCGCTCTCTTTTGTATTGTTTTTGTTTTTTCTTGGAGGGAACAGTTTGTGGGCTCCTGGCCTTTGGTTTCTTCATCCTTGAATTAAAGAAAAAAAAAAAAAAATCAGTGCCACCACATGAAGGCATCCCTCTCCACCATCATTAACAGATACTCACCAATAGCAATATAGGCAAACATGATGCAGTAAGAGATAAGGATGGTGCGCACATCTCCCTGGCTCTCTCGGGTCAGTTCGTCCTGTATGGCACGCTCTCCAGAGAAGGCGATGTCCAGCATTGGGTGGGAGTAGTTCTTCATGTATGTAAGGAACCTGGGAGGGGGGGAGTGAAGAAAACAAAACTCTCATTAAATCCATCAGCCCAATCATTCATTCATCATCTAATCCAGTGTTGCACCATGAGGAGCGTAAAATCACATCATATTTATTAACTCACTTAGCAATGAGAGGTCGACACGTTTTTATATTTTTTTAAAGAACCATAGGGAACTGCTGAAAAACTTCCTTAGAAAGTTCTATTGTTGCTTATTAAACTGAGGTGCTGTTTCTACATCTTGAAAGGGAAAAGTGATATACTGGAACACATCCTTGACTTGTACAGGCACTAAGAACAGCATGTATGCCTTCAAGAACATGGTCCTTTGTCTTTAGAGGGGGAGAAAAAAATACTATATTATTAAGACACAGGGTGACTGGTGGCCTAATGGATCCAAGGACTCCAAAAATAAATAAAATATACTCACGCCTCCTCCCACGCCATAGCCTGCGTAAGATTGTCCTTGCTGTAGAAGTTGTTGACAATGAACGACACCACCAGCGCCGTAGCATCCTTATAGGGTGGATTTTCTCCGAGCATCTGTGAGCCGTTAAGGAATCCACCCAGGGATGTGTAGGGGTAGACTGGACCTCCGTACTCACCCAGACACGGGATTTTGAGTTCAGCATCCTCTGGTAACAACGGATTTCTGAAGGAACATGGAAGGAAAAACTATAGTGTCTGCCATTAAGTAAATATCAAACAGCATTAGTAAAATTAACAACCATGAAAAATATGAAGGAAATGAATGTAAAACAGTAAAGGGAAAATAAACAACCAGAAAATATATCACCATCATCATCATCTGGACCTCCTTTCCCACCCTAGATCAGGGTGAGGAGTATTAACATCCACACAGCCCAAGTCTGCCCACTCCAATGTGCTACACTTCCATTCACTCATCATTCAAGCCCCTGGAACCCTGGCTCTGTCTGATACACCAAAAACTTTCACCACGTTCTGAACCTTCATATAAATGTATCCAATACAGTCAACTCGGACGCTGTCACATTAAAAAGGGGTGCCAAATCCCTGATCATGCGCTTCTTCTCACACCATTCGTTCAGCCAGCTCAATCTCTTGTCAGCTCCCTAACCTCACTGACTTCCATACCTCTCTTCCTCACACATTCATCCACCACATCCCTCCACCTTCTCCTTGGTCTACCTCGCCTCCTCCCTCCTTCAAATTTGCTCAGTTATACCTTTTTCACCACTCTATTGTTATCCATTCTCTCCACATGACAACACTATCTCAGTACGCTCTCTTCGATTCTGGTGTCCACAGACTTCCTCACTCTGCATCTTTCATGAATCACATTTCTTTGTATCCTATCTACTCTCTGTACTCCACACACATTCCTCAGCAGTCCCATCTCCACTGCTCTCACTCTTGACTTTTCATTTTCATGCCACACCATAGTCTCACATCCATATGTTAGAGTTGGCACTAACACTCTTTCGTGTCAGCCTCGCGCAGCTGCAACACGCAAGCCTTTATTTCTTATTAAGGCCTTCATAGAACCAGCTACTGTACTTTGCTTCTTGTGTCACTCTACTTTCCACTTCTTTTGCACATTTTCCTCTTTTCTATCACTGTACCCAGGAATTTGAACTCTCTCACCAATTCCAGTCTCTCTCCATTCACTGTAACATTACATTGGGAGTCACCTTTTCTCTCAATAACTATCACTTTACTCTTTTCTACATTTACTCTCATGGCATGACGCTCACAGACATCAGCAAAACCCAGCACTAGCCTACCAAGTTCTTGTTCGGTATTTGCATGTAGCACTGCATCATCAGCATATAACAAATTCGAGATATTCCATCCATTACCAATTACCAATGCTATCCCTCTCTCCATTACTCATGTTTATACTTCTCTCATCACCCTATCCACATATATATTGCACAACCATGGGACATTACATAACCCCGTCGCACACCCACACTGATCGCGAACTATTCTCTTACGTGCCCATTTACCCTTACACATGCCTCACTACCATCATAAAAACTCTTGACGGCACCTATGGTATGACAAATCTTAACTTGCGGCTAGGGTGTGGTGCGACCCTCTGTACAGTGGTGCCACGTTTCCCAAACCCGCGATGTGAAACGGCTGTTATATATGTAAAAGGCATCACAAATACGATAAACACATATGAATACAATGTTAACGTGTGTATTATAATATATGAAAGAACAGTAAACTTATTATGCAGAAAATATTTACATGGCAATACAGAAACGTGGCATAAATTTTTTACAGTGTTGCTAAAAAAAAAATGTAGTCACCTTTATTGGCTTTTACCGTATTTCTGGCGTGGGTAATAATGTCACAATTATGATTATAACATAATGTGTAGGAATATAAATAAAAATTTCCCAATTTCTTAGTAAAAAAAAAAAATTATACATTTAATCCTCGTGAGCGGCAACACTCAGACTCAGTCTGACCTGGTCACAACCTCGAGTCACTTTCCTTTGTGTCCTTGACTCAGACAGGATGGAAGCTCAACCAGCCCACTCCTCGCATCTACCTAGTCAAGCTAACGAAATTGTCTTCAACGTAAGGCAGTATTTTCAGAAGGAGAAGGAGAATGGAGGAATTCTTGATGACATTTCGAAGGCTACCTCTCAAACAGCTGCAGCAACAAAAATGAGCAAAAGAACGGTTGAGAGAATCTGCAAGAGATAATGAGGAAAATCAGTCTCCCAAGTTTATGTCGCCCAGGAAAAGGAAATGTGCAACACCCATTACGGATTTTTTTTATAACTTCAGTGAGGGTGTGCTGCGCAGAACAGTGTTAAATTTTTATGAGAGGAAAGAAATCCCAACACTTGAAAAAATTCATGAGAGAGAGAGAGAGAGAGAGAAAGAGAGAGAGGCGGAAGGCAGGCCAGGGGAGGTGTTGAGGGAAAGATGGAGGAAGGGAGGGAAGGAAGGAAGGAAGGAGTGATTGAATAAAAATAAATCATGGCGCTGCACCAGTGAGGTCATCTGGCGACAAATGTAAAACAATAATAAATATTTTTAAATATAATTAGATATAATATAAAATAAAGAAATGAAATCATAAGTTTATAAGTCACTCATAAAAGAAACAAAATTCCCCAGGGTGACACAAATCTCCTCCAGGATGGAAAGAGAGAGAGAGGGGATCGCGCGTATGGAAAACGTGGCAACACTGTGCAGAGCTTCGTGCCCCACCCTAGCCGCCAGTTAAGATTTGTCATACCATAGCAGCTTACCATCAACACTGTAAAAGCGTAAAACTTTCCACAATCCTTCTCCGTCTACTTTGTCCTATGCTTTTTCCAGATCCATAAATGCCAAAAACACCTTAAATTCCTTCTCACAGGCCTTCTCCACTATCTTTCTCACTGCAGTTATTTGATCCACACATCCTCTGCCACTCCTAAAGCCACCTTGTTCATCACTCACTAGGATTTTTGATATCTCTCTAACTTTATAATTATTCTTCCATATATCTTCCCTACAACACTCAGTAAACTTATGCCATGATAATTCTTGCACTCACTTCGCTCATATTTGTTTTTGTTCTGGGGTACAATCACAGCCTTTTTCCAATCTGCTGGCACAGTTTCACTCATCCATGCCTTCTTATATATCTCCAACAAGCACTTCATTCTGCTCCCTCCAGTAAACTTAATAATCTCTCCATACACCTCATCAACCTCAGCTGCTTTCCCATTATACAGCCACTTCACAGCATTCTTCACCTGTGCAAGTGTCACGTTTCCTGGCACTGCATTCCTTCTC
Source organism: Coenobita brevimanus (assembly GCF_032717465.1). Lineage (NCBI taxonomy): Eukaryota > Metazoa > Arthropoda > Malacostraca > Decapoda > Coenobitidae > Coenobita > Coenobita brevimanus. The sequence goes on from NC_137009.1 coordinate 37,929,386, forward strand.
TGCACACCCCCAGAACCAATCATGATTACAATGGCTCTGCTCTCTCTATTACCACTCATCAGACTTTCAAAATATTCTTTCCATTTGGTCCTTACTTCATCCTCATGGGTTAATAATCTACCCCTTACATCCTTCACACTTCCATATTTCCTTCAACTCATGATGGTCAGTTATCAGAAAAAATACGAATGGAATAAATATAAAACAATAAAGGAAATATTAACCAGAAAATATATAAAGTGTGTTCATATTCACTAAACTTTTTTTGTGGCTGAAAATGCAGTACACCATCGGCTTGAGCTGGAGACGGTGGGCAGGATCATGTATGAGGGAGGGGCAGAATTTGAACTGTATTTCCAAGAGGCAAGCAAAACTGTAAAGTGATGAGTAAACGCCTAGTCCTTGAAATCTATTGCAGTTAACAAGCAATAATGGGCCATGGCTGAACTGGTTAAAATCAACATAAACCAACCTGTAACAAGTGTCGAGGTGATTGACGTAGTCGATGGTGAGGTTGAAGGTGTAGTCTGTGCTGGTGAGGTCCATGTTGGAGGCATTGTTTTGGAAGTAGTTAAGGATGCTCATGATGGTGCAGTTGTCATTCGCTGGGTGGAGCGGCTTGAAGCAGATGTCAGACAGTCCCACATCCATATCATCAACTTTTGCTGTTAACTGGGAGAGAAGGGATGAGGGTGTTAAATGCATATCCTGTATTTAATTCGTCACCATCTGCCATCACTAAAGCAGGTCATACATCTTCTTTTGTATCACTCAAGTCTTCAGAATTCTTGGCTTCAATCACAGGTAACACTCTACTGTACAGAAAATGTGCAAAGCTTATTATTTCAACATAGTGGACTGTATTAACTGCCACACACTGCTGTATATCTGTGTCATCCACTCTTAACACTTGGGCTTCTACACCCAAATATGAGTGATATGGGACTGGCAATGTACAGTGTATTTATGAGTAATACACTTTCAGTACTCTCCCCGCTGTTAATTCTACCCATCACTTCAACCTAATAACCTTATGCACTAAAAATAAATCATGATTACCGATATCCATCCTACTCTGCCCATATTAAGTGCTCTACAAATTACTAACTCCACCTAACTCCTATCACCAAACAATCTTCTACACACCAACCACCCCACCCTTCTAAACACACCTTAGCCTTACCAAAGATACCCTACCCTTCCCTACAGATTCCTATCCTACCTAAACCACCTCAAAAATGCCTTGCTCTGCCCTACTCTAACTTGCCACGCTCTGCCTTGTCCTACCCTGCCCTGCCTTGCCATATACTCTTACTTCTCCAATACACCCTCCTTTCCTATACCCTTCCCAAACTACCCTAATCTTCACACAGATTCTCTATCCTAACTCACCCACCTCAAAACTGCCCAGTGCTACCATACTCTTCTCCAAACATGCACTCCTCCATTTTCCCTAACAAAAAATACCCTACCTTCAACCATGCCTAAAACTCTTACTTCACTTTGTTCAACCCTCACATACTCAGCCCTAATCAACCACCAATCAACTTCATTAAACCACAAATCAACCCCATTCAACCATAAATCACCTACCAACATAAATCAACTCCAATCAACCACCCAATCATAAATCAACTACATTCAACCACACATCAACCCCATTCAATCATATACAAACTCCAATCGACGATCCCATTGCCTGTGCATCCTCACCTCATTGGCGATGTAGTTCTGCAGCTTAAGCACCTCCTGAAGGAATGTCTTGTTGTACACAGGTCCCCACATCTCAAGGCCATTGGGGGTCTCATGGGGCACCTGCCAATGATTTATATGTACAGTAAGTGTATATTTGTAATGGCCAAGTTGCACATGCCAGATACAGGCTTCTTCTTGTAGCCCAGAGGAAAGCAAGAACATAAAACTTACGAACCATAAGTTTAAGATGCCTTTCTCCTGCATTCGGGGGACATTTGTGTAATAAAGCAGTTGAGACACCCCATTTTATCAGTCCCACCAATTAAAGTGTTCCTCTCCTGCACTTTTTCATTACTGCAGCCATTAGATGATCTAAGTCAGCCTCTCTTTGGAAAGAATTAACCACTTACACAAAGATGATGTACTATTTACCTTATTTTTTGCAAGAAAGACTTTTAGTACTGGAGGAGTTCGATGCTGTACTGCCTTCACCTACCCATTCAATACAAGAGGCCTCTCCTCACACTGAATAAAATCATCCAAGTATAAGAAAACATACTACAAATACATCCTGACTTCGAGCTGTTGCTGATGCTGTGGCAGTCCACCATCCTCTTGTCATGGGACAGGGAGGGAATTAAGGGATGTTTGAATAAAGTCAGGGACTTCTTTTTAACAAGGCAGTGGGACAGCATGGTTATATCAGTGCCACCACATGAAGGTGTCATTCTCCAGCACCAATGAAATAGTTAACTCCTGTTGGCAGGGTGCTGTCCTTTTTTTTGCTGCTACTGGCAATTTTATTAAACTTAGGAGAGACTTTCTTTTCCAAGCTTGAGGGGGCTGGATATACGGTAGCTTTAATAACCCCTTTCAATATAACAAGCTTTCATTCATGCTGAATCAAACGTCAGAGGATGGTGTGAATAAATTCTAAGAGATTTTCCCAGCCTCAAAAGGTTATGGGACTGATACAAGGCCCTCACCTTGTCCACACCAACAGGCCTGATGATAAGCATCTCAGTGCGGTAGAACGGTCCAAAGTTCTTGTCGAAAAACTCCTTCTCCATGCGGGAGCGTGAGTGTGGTGCAGCCCAGAGCTCAACAGGATCTGTGGTCACTTTGAGGTACATGATGCCAACAGACAGGCCCACCGCTGCCATCACACCAATCACCAGCACTGTCCAGGGGTGTTCTGCACAGACTGGAAAAAAAAATTAAAAGTCATGACTGCAGTTTAAAAGTAGTATGCACAAGTGAGTTGGTTATGTGGCTGTGTTTGCTGTCTGAATTTTGCATTCCATACTTAAACAAGGTGGACATATTAAAAAGACAGAGAAAGATACAAGCTGATACATATACTAGATTGACAGCTACACAGAGAACAGAAAAAGAGCAAGTGACAGAGAAAGATACAAGTTGACAGAAAGATATCAGACAGACAGAAACAGACAGATAGATGGGAAAGAGACAGAGACAGAACATAGCAGTTCAGAGCTTGAAGATATTTTTGGTGACCTCAGCACCACACCAATTACCTGCACCATCCAGGGTTGTTCTGTGCACAGTGTAAGACCAAATGAAATGTTATGACTACTACTGCTAAGGAAAAATGTTAAAGAGCTTCCTTAACCATCCAGAATGGTGCTATAAGTAACCTACGAAGCTCAAAAGAGTGCAGGCCATGGTAAACTCCTAAGGAAGAAGTGCTTATGAATCTTATTAACTTCTAAGAGTATGGTCCAAACATCATCATACTGTGCCCAATTAGTGAAGGTCCCTGTTGACTGTTAAGATGATGCTGGTGATTTTCCCTAACCTTTGATAATAATGTCAAGAGTTTTACCTGTGCCTTAAACAGTAAAAGTCCTTGTAAAATGCAAAATAAAAGGTGTTAGTCAGCCTTCTTAACCAATGACAATGTAATCCCAAGAATGCCATACCTGTGCCCCAAGCAGTGAATGCCCTTGTCAGTGCGCTGTCCATGGCTGCTCCTATCTTGTCCACACAGCTTGGCTCGTCACTGCCCATACTGCCACCACCACTCTCTCCAGCAACTGCAGTGTTAATCAGATGGTGACTGACGTGAAAGGTGTGCCAAAGTTGCCACCCAAATCATTATGATGAAAATCATGATGATGATGATGATCATCATCATCAAGAAATCACCAGGGCAATGACAATGACAATGATTATAATATCCTGCTACTGTGAGCCGACACTAAAACTTGTACAATATATACAAACACACTGATCACTAATGTGATGGCTTGGTGAAGAAAGTCATTATCATCATAATCACCATCATCATCATCATCATCATTAACACCACAATACCACCACCACCACCACCACTCCAAGTCACCCAACTGCAGTATAAAGGTCTCTCCCATTTTCTTCCAATCTGACCTATTGGCTGTTAGCTTGTTCCATCCAATCCTACCAAATCCGAGATATTTACTGTACACAGCTGAGACCAATGTGATTTGATTCATTATAAATAAATACAGAGTTATGATACTCTAACATGTACCCTATTATAAAATATTTAATAGGTTTAAATTCTCAGTTCCTGCAGAAGTATAAATAATGTGCAAAGCTATATGGTAATTGTAAAATGTACAAAATTAATTGACTGTACAATGCATTACATAAAAACTTATTAGCACAAGCCTCATATCAGCACCTAGTCTACAATCTACTGTACAAGTTAATGATGATGACAATCATGTACTTTTGGAATTCAGTTTCTAAGTACCGGTGATATGGGCTGACTGATAATTATAGCTGGTTAACTTCATCGGTCAGAAAACTACCACCTCTCCATATCAAATGCTGAGCTGCTATAGGAGATGGGTGGCAAAATATATCGTTAGTTATGAAGAAAAGTCAAGGAAATGATCTATGGATATAGTGTTACCTTATTCTGCCATTATATAACAAGTACTGTTAAGTGGCTAAAAGGGGACACAAGTCTCTCTCAGGTATGATCAAAGTGCCAATACGTTCTCAACTACCGGTATTACTTTCCACACCAGCTACCTTTTTCAAGAATTACTTTTAACCCATATAGAGATGACTAAAAGTAAGTTGCCAGCTTTCTCATTATCAGCTTATTAATTTCTATGCAATTTGGGCTGAATGAAAATAACTGGTGAATCAGTTATACTTTATACTTACAAATATCATTAACTGCTTACTGGAGATGTAATAATGATTATCAAGACAAATACGGCAAAATAATGTTTATCACAACTGCGGTGGATAGTGCACATCGTATTTCAATGCTCTCATCTAGCTCTCAGTACCGTACAATGTTGCTGTTGTGGCTCCAGGCTCATATGAATGCCCTTTTTTAGGAGTCCATCATCCTATGTTTGGGGGACAGGGAAGGAATTAAGGGACATCTGTATTAGTGTGCAGTGGATCCACCCAGCTAGAGTATATCAGTGCCATTATATGAAGGCTGCCTGAGATCCAGCTCCATGAAGAGCCATTAGGTGACCAAGGCCAACGTATGCAAGCCTACTGAAGCCTTTATAAACGATACAAACTGATAAAACTGCTTTGCAACCTTAATTGCACACCGTTCATACTCTAATCCTGCCCCTCATATCTGCAAACATCCTACTGCTACTGAAAGGTTTCTCAGCTCTTATCAAGCATAATGAACTGAGGTTCTTACTCATGGCAAATTAGGGAGTTTCTAAAGTTTATTAGAAGTTTATTTCTACATATGGCTGGTTCATATCCTTCTTGCATGTTATTTTGGCCGAGTCTATTAATATTTTACTATTTTGTGAACATGGAATGGAGGATATATTAAGTTCTTATACCAAAAATAAATCACAAGAGAAACAATGCTGGAAAGTCTCCTACACTATGAGTATATGAGGATCAAGACAATGATTTTACTAAATGAAGCTTGATACTGCACATCGTTACAGTAGTGAACAGTACTATAATCTAGCTTGCAGTACAATAAAACTACCTGACTATCCTTGGAGCATATATCTTCCTTACAGCAATCTTGCCCATTATATCTGCAAACAAGCATCATACCTCAAGAGAATGCTGACAAGAACTAGCTGGATATCACACATCTAATGACTGTACATACTCTAATTTAGATTTCAACATAATACTACTACTTCATTATTATTCCCAGAGGGCATACCTTCCATACTATACCCTCTGCTCTCAGTCATGGAGCCAAGAGGGTGGGTGCCAGTGAGATCGACCACAAATATTTCTATCAGTTCTGCAGCGATGCATTGTGGGGAAAAGTTGCACAAGTTAAAAATGGAGTAAACCCACTGATGACTACTTCACAACAGTTACCATACTAATCATGATATATATACAGGATGGTCCACATATTATACGTCTCAATTCTCGTGTGCTGTTGGCATGGGTTAGTCAGTGTTATCAGTGTCTACCTTTCATCGTTTTCTACCACTCATACCACTTATTCATTCTTTACAGTTCATATTTTGTCCGCTCTGCATCTACTTAATATGTCCATACTATCTCACTATCAACATTTTCAGCTCAGTTGTTAGGCTGATATGGTACTGACGAAAGCTGATGCAAAGAGAAAAAAGAGAATACCTGTACAGTAATAATAAATATATCAATGCAAAAGATGTGGAAAGTAGAGTGACACAAGGAAGGAAAGTAACTGGTGCTATGAAGACCTTGATAAGAAACAGAGGCTTGAGTGTTGCAGCAGCACAACGCTTACATGAAGAAGTGTTAGTGCCAACTTTAGCATATGGATGTGAGACTATGGTGTGGCATGAAAATGAAAAGTCAAGAGTGAGAGCAGTGGAGATGGGATTGCTGAGGTATATATGTGGAGTACAGAGAGTGGATAGGATACAAAATAATGTGATTCATGAAAGATGTCGAGTGAGGAAGTCTGTGGACACCAGAATCAAAGAGAGTGTACTGAGATGGTATGGTCATGTGGAGAGAATGGATAACAACAGCGGTGAAAAAGGTATATCTGAGCAAATCTGAAGGAGGGAGGAGGTGAGGTAGGCCAAGGAGAAGGTGGAGGGGTGTGGTGGATGAATGTGTGAGGAAAAGAGGTATGCAAGTTGGTGAGGCTAGGGGACTGACAAGAGACTGAGCTGGCTGGATGAATGTTGTGAGAAGTGCATGATCAGGGATTTGGCATCATTTTTAATGTGACAGCATCCGGATTGACTCCAACGGATATGTTTATGTTAAGCTACAGAATGTGGTGAATGTTTTTGGTGTATCACTTAAAGGCAGGATTCCGAGGGCTTGAATAATGAGTGAATGGAAGTGTGGCCCATTGGATTATGCAAACCTGGGCTGTCTGGACAATGCTTCTCCTCACCCTGGCCTAAGGTGGAAAAAGAGGTCTGGATGATGATGATATATCAATGCTGCACAGAACTGCTTGAACCATACAAACAAGTTCATCAACTCTAAATCAACACTGAGCACAAAGAAGTTGGCAGACATATGAGGCTATGAATATGAATATCAACAAGGGAGAGAAATGTGAAGAAAATGTGAGAACACATAAAAACAGCAGGAAAGAAAAAATAATGAATTCCATGTAACTCCCCATCAACACCCAACTAAACATAAATAAATGATTCAACTCACTATCAACACTCTGGGCTCGGCAGGTAAGGCAGACATAGACGGTGATGAACGTCGATGCGAAAAGAAGAAAGATGAGCACCATGACGACCATCAATCCATCTACCCCAAAGAGGGTGAAAGGAGGAGGGGGTGGGGGGATGGGGGGCGGGCGAGGACAAGACTCCCGGCAGTCTACACATCCACATGCCTGAGAGGTATTCTGTGGGGAAAATCATCATCATCATCATCACCACCACCATCATCATTATCACTACCACTACCAACACACCATCATCATTATCACTACCATTACCATCATCACCATCATTGTCATCATCATCACCATCACCACCACCACCATCACCAGGGGCACACCCAGGAATTTTCCAAGGGGGGGGGGGTCCCATTTGCCAGTTTTTAATGTTTTGCTGTTATTGAATATATATAAATTTTTAAAGGACCCAGAGAACTAAGGGGGGGGGGGCTGGGCTCGGTGGGACCCCCCCTGGGTGCAACCATCATCATCATTATCACTACCACCATCATCATCATCGCCATCATCATCATCGCCATCATCATCATCACCATCACCATCACCATCACCACCATCATTATCAAGGCAAAGTGTGCCAAAACCAAATACTGTACTGTATGGTAAAACAATCTAATGGTAGCCTGGGCATGACTTTTATTTTATTTTATTTTTTTTATTTATTTATTTATTTATTTATTTTTTTTTTTTTGGGGGGGGGTCAAGGGCTAGATGAGGTAGGGAGGTATATGAATGAGGCTGGTGTGAGCTGAAGAGAGGGCAGTCCAATAGCAAAGGACAGGGGGAAAAGAGAAGCAATTTGTGTCCATCCAGGATTTAGGTGTTTGGCTATGAACAGATCGACAGAGATAGACAGATAAATAGACTGATATATTGATAGACAGACAGATAGACAGATAGATAAATAGATGGAGTGACAGGCAGATAGATAAACAGATTCAAATTAAAATCATCAGGTCACAAGCATATTCATCCACTTACCGAGACAGCTTCACTGCATGGTATGATGGTCTTGTTGAGAGGCTTGTAGGTGGATCCCTGGGGTTCATCGTAAATAAAATCAATCAGGAAGGGTGACGCTTGTACAGATCCCATGTAGTCGAACCAGCGTGTGCCGTTGCAGTAGAAGCTTCCCCACACCCCACACATGATGGAGATGGCAGGCTGGTCCCCAAATAACACATCTCGGCATGACTCATACACGCCCGATACAAACTGCCTTGTGATGTGCACATCTAGTGATGATATGATGGTCGAGTCTGCAGAGGAAACACGTAGAATTTGAATACAGTAATCACTCCAATATCCGGATCAATAGAGCCATCGGTAGGTTCGGATATTGGTTTTGTCCGGATATTGGGCCCCAGCTTATGGACTTGTACTTACGGACCCTAACACAGAGAAACACCTATACAACTCCCTCCGGACATGCATAGCACCTATTTAACACCCAAATCACACCAATAAGGCACATAAATGACTGAAATAAATGCAATAGACACATAAAATGTGGGTTTAGAAGTATGTTCATACATTAATAAACATTCTGGTACTTATGGACTCTAACCGAACCTAACCTAACCGAACCTAACTGAACTCTGAAAAACACATTCCTACTGCACATGCATGAAGTAAGTTTAGTATGGAAAGAAGTACAGTATGACACTTTTTGGTAAGTATAGTATGGGAAAAAATACAATATGAAACATTCTGGTAAATATAGTATGGAAAATGGTACAATATGAAACATTTTGGCTACTTACAGCAAGTCCCTGGCCACCTCGATGAATAACCGCCTCCTCTCGGACTCTGACAGTAAGAACGATTTCCTGAAGCACTTGCACTACACTCTTCCTGAAGTCTTGCACTGAACTTAGTCACTAACACACAGAAGTCCGTTCTTTTCACAGTGTTCACTTTAGTCCAAATAATGTTCCATTAAATTTAAGTGTTGCACATTAACTTTTCCCAAGTTTTTTTAAGTTTCCAAAGCCAAAACAAAGAAGGTTAGTTACGTTAAATTTCTTTTCTACTTAGTCTTTTCTCCCAACTTGAAAACCTTAACACAACACACCGTTTTTTTCACTGCACAACACTCAAAATTCCCGTGTGGTCTAGTGGAGAAGTTCTTGCTGTTTATTCACTGTCAGAGCCCGAGAGTATCACTGGCAGGCGTCCAAGGGGTGCATCGGTGGGTAGTGGTGATGGCGTACCGACTACAGAAGACTCTGAAGACAGCCGCAAACTCACGTCGAGCGGTGACTCTTGTCGCGGTGAGAGACAGGCGGGAAGTGGGGAGGATGGAGCGGCGCTCTATCGGACGTCAGAGGAATGACGAACCAAAACAATGCTCTCACGCGGCGCGCGCGGCAAGTTCAAATTACGGACGGCAAAAAATCGATTTCTTTCCCAATTTTTTTGGATTTTCGGACCATTTTGGGAATGTTTGATCCCAGGACGATAAGGTTCGGTTAGTGGGGATGTTCGGATATTGGGCGTCCGGATATTAGAGTGATTACTGTATATTAATGTTTGGGCAGGTGGAGAGGATGGAGGATGACAACTGGGTGTAGTGGGTGAGAGGGGTGTGAACGCTGAGGGTAGAGGTGTGAGAGGCAGACTGAAAAAGACTTGGAACAAGATCATACAGTGTGATCTTAGGGATAAGGGACTGAATAGAGAGGAAGCTAGTAATCTGGCAACACAGAATGCTGCCATTAGGTGACCAAGGCCAATGCATACAACCATGCTGGAGCCTTCATAAATGAATGAACATTCTAGATGCCAAATTAAACAGCAAAGAAATGGTGCTAGGGAGAATATGGGCCTCTCAAACAAAAACTTAACTGTAATATTGCCTGATATCTCCCTCTCACCAACGCAGGATGAACACAAAATGCAACTCAACTTGCTCACACAGTAGTGCCACCCTCAACACAACCGCCCGCCCACACACAAAGACAACACAAAAAAAAAACATCATTTTATCATAATGCTTCCTCCAAGACAAAATACTTATTCATCCCAAGCCCCACATTAACACAACACAACAAATAATCTCAAAGAACCAAAGTGGCATAACATATTTTGTTGTCCTGGTAAAGAAGCATTTCCTAATGTAGTCCAGTATTTGTGATTTTTTACATACTGTATTTGGCTATGTCACACTGTCAACTGGATTATGGTGAAAATAATAATAATCATTATTACTATTACTATTATTATTATTACTATTATTGGTGGTGGGTTAGTGCCCCACCCCGTAAAAAGAACTAACTAAAAAAGCAAATAAAGCGCCTCGGACCCGGACGGACCATACGTTGAAGACTAAGGAACAGACAAAGGACATTCTGAGGGTGAACGTGGAATGTGAGAGGAGTGAATGATGAAGTGAAAGAGAGAGAGATTGTCCAGGTGCTTGAGGATGCAAAAGTGGATATATGTGGATTGACTGAAACTAAATGGAAAGGTGAAAGGATGAGAGAATGGGAATACGGTGTAGGTATATGTGCGGGAGTCAGTGAGAATGAGAGGGCAAGAGAGGGAGTATGTCTGATGATAAGCAAGAAATGGAAGGAGAATATAAGAGAGTATGGAACAGTGGGTGCAAGGATTGTATGGGTAAGGATGAAAGTAGGTATACAAGCATGGGCGATTGTATGTGTGTATGCTCCAACAGAGGATCGAGTGGCAAGAGTGAAAGATGAGTTTTGGGCGAGAGTAGAAGCATGTATGGACAAGTCTGAGAGGAGCGAGAGAGTGCTGTTGATTGGAGACATGAATGGCAAAGTTGGGAATGTACGAGTGGATGGAGTGGTTGGTCAGTGGGGTGTGCCAGCTGAAGTAGATGGGAATGGTAGTGCTTTGGTGGACACCTGTGCTGGTAAGGGGTTGGCAATAGCCAACACCTACTTTCGGCATAAGATGATCCACCGGTATACATGGAGAGTAATGAGGAGGATGGATGGTGAACTTGTTGAACGAAAGGCAATGATAGACTACGTGTGTGTGGATGAGCGAATGAGAAGACAAGTGTTGGATGCAAGGGTGTGGAGAGGGTGGGGGAATGGAGTCTCGGACCATCACTTAGTGATGGCCAAGGTCGAGCTGCAAAGAAAGTGGTTGAGGAGACGAAGGGGAAGACAGGAGGAAGCAGCTCCTGTGAGAAGAGTGGAGAAATTGCAAGATAGTGAGAAAAGGACAGAGTATAAGAGCATAGTAGAAGAAAGATTGGGAAGGTATGAGCTAGAGCAGATGGAAGGGGTGGAAGACGTATGTAAGATATTCACGGAAGAGATAAGCGCAGCATGTGAGGCGGTTTGTGGAGTGAGGAGGAGATGCAAGGGTGTGCAAGGGACAGCATGGTGGAATGATGAGGTGAAACGAGCTGTGGAACAAAAGAAGAAGGCATATGGTAAATGGTTGGCGAGTAAAGGTAGGGGAGAAGATGAGAGAGAGAAGAGAGAGGTATATGTGAGCAGGAGAAGGGAGGTTAAGAGACTGGTGAAGGAGAGTAAGAAGAAAGTGGATGAAGAGTTTGGGAGGAATCTGAGAGTGAAATGGAGGGAGAGTAAGAAATTGTTTTGGAAGGAGGTAAAGAAAGTAAGGCAGTGTGAAAGGGGAAATAGTAGGGGAGTGAAAGACAGGAATAATAGATTGTTGGTGGAGAAGAGAGAGAAATTGAGGAGATGGAAGGAGCACTTTGAGGATTTGTTGAATGTAGAGAGTGAGAGCAGTGTGAGTATAAGTGGTTGGGGAATGGCTGGGAGAAGAAGAGATGAGAGGAGGGAGGAAGAGATCAGTAGATCGGAAGTAGTGGAAGCGATGAAGAAGATTAAGCTGGGAAAGGCCCCAGGAATTGATGGAGTGTGTGGTGAAATACTTAGGTATGGGGGTGAGATTGTTGTGGAGTGGATATGGAAGTTGTGTAGATTGGCTTGGGAAGAGGGAAGGGTTCCAGAGGACTGGAAATCAGGTATAATTGTTCCTCTGTACAAAGGAAGAGGGAGAGAGAAGTATGTGGTAACCATAGGGGTATTTGCCTTCTTAGTGTGACTGGTAAAATATATGGTAGAATACTCATTGATAGGGTTAGGCATATGACAGAGGAGCTAGTTGGAGAAGAACAAGGGGGATTTAGGAAGGGAAAAGGGTGTGTAGATCAGATATTTGTTCTAAGATGTTTAGTGGAGAAGTATCTAGAGAAGGGAAGGAAAGTGTATGCTGCCTTCATGGACTTGGAGAAAGCTTATGACAGAATAGATAGGCAAGGTATGTGGAAGGTATTAAGAATATATGGAGTGGAGGGGAAATTGTTGAGTGCTGTGAAGAGTATGTACAAGGGAGCTAGGGCTACGGTGCGAGTGGATGGTGAGCTGAGTGAGTTCTTTGTCTCAATGTGGGACTGAAACAGGGGTGTGTAATGTCTCCATGGCTGTTTAATATATATATGGATGGGGTTGTAAAGGAGGTGCAAGGTAGGGCAGTGGATGTGGGGGTGGCCCTAATGAATGAGGGTGAGATTTGGAAGCTTCCGGTGTTGCTGTTTGCTGATGATACAGTATTGTTGAGTGAAGATGAATGGGAGTTGCAAGGTTTGGTGAATGAATTTGGGACAGTGTGTAGGAGGAGGAAGCTGAAAGTTAATGTAAACAAAAGTAAAGTTATGGTGTTTGAGAGGAATGAAATCACAGAGTGTGCAGTGAGGTTGGATGGTGAGGATATGGAGAATGTGAGTGCATTCAAGTACTTGGGTAGTGTGATGAGTAAGGAAGGAACTTTGGGGGATGAAGTACGTGAAAGGGTACAGCAGGGAAGAAAGGTTGTTGGTACACTGAAAGCAGTGATGAGAAATAGGGAGGTGAGTATGGAAGTTAAGAAGTCACTGCATGATGGTATTGTGATCCCTACCCTGACGTATGGAAGCGAGGCGTGGACCTTGCAAGAGGGGAACAAGTCAAGAGTGAGAGCAGTGGAAATGAGTTACTTGAGAGGAGCATGTGGAGTGACGTGGAGGGACAGGTTGACGAATGAAGAAGTGAAGGAACGTTGTGGGGTAGATGTGGATGTGGTTGAAAAGATTAGGAGAAATACACTGAGGTGGTTTGGACATGTGGAGGGAATGGAGAATGAAAGACTGACTAAGAGGGTGTATGTAGGTGAGGTGGAGGGAGGGAGAGGGAGGGGTAGACCGAGGATGAGGTGGAGGGATGGAGTTGAGAGGTATATGAGGGAGGGGGGGTGAGTTGGGGGGAGGGGAGTCAAATGGTGGGTGACAGAGTGACTTGGAGGCGTTTTGTCTGCGGCCACCCTTTGCGGGATTAGGGCGTCGGGCTATAGATAGATAGATAGATTATTATTCATCTAATCCTGTGTTGCCTCATGGGAAGCCTAGGAGTCCGGGGATGGGCAAGTTGGTCCTGACATTACAGATGAGAGTAACCAGCCTCGCTCGTCCCTGAGTGGCATTACGTGAGCAATAAACCACGACCACCCCTTGGATATAAACCAGCACAGGCTCAATATGATGGGACTGCCTTAATTACCCACTAAACCACCAGGTGCCGTAATTTGGTTATATGGTTACCACCCAGCACGGTAAATGGTTTCCTGGTGTACTGGAAACCATTTGGCTTGTCACTCAGTGCAGAGTTACCCACAGACAGAAGGGGCAACACAAGATTATACGATGTTGATGATGATGATGATGATTAGTTAAAATTCCAGCCACAGTACTCCAGACCTGACTGCATATCAAGGTGTTTACCACCTCCAGACACAAACACAGGACTTCAGTGAGTTTAATTTCACCTGAGGGAACTGGAACACTGCCACACCTGGAATGCCAAGTTGTGGCTGCGTGAAATTCAGTGAACTTTTATTATGAGATATGAATGAGTCTCCTTGGCTCCACTGCAACCTCCACCATCATTAGTACTGTCATCACTAGCATCACAATCAATAATATCACCACCATTAGTATCATCATCACCATCATTTGTATTGCCTCCATCATCTGTGTCACCACCACTATCACCATTACCATCATCATCACTGCCAGTCTGCCACCATCATGAGTACCATTACGATCACCACCATAATCATTAGCATCATCACCACCCCCATCATTATCAACACTACCACCACCACAATCATCATCACCCTCATCACACAACTCACTAGTATCCTGGGCAGTGGTGGTATTGGTGACATGCATGAAGTCACTCTGGTCTGGGGAGCAGGTGAGGTAGCAGAAGGCCTGGCGAAAGTTACGGACGCATGTTGGGCAGCGCTGCAGGAAGAGCGAAGCCAGACTTAACTGGTTGGTCAGGTCACCCACTTGCTTTCCATCACAGCACGTACTTATGCCGCGCCCATCTGCTTCTGTGGGGGTGGAGAAATGTATGTTAATTCTGACAGTGTATGACCACCATTTTACATTTTATTCTTGACACTATCTATTTATCTATCTATTGCCAGACACCTTAATCCCGTAAGGGGTGGCCACAAACAAACTGCCTCCATGTCGCCCTGTCCCACGCCATTTCATTGCCCTGCTCCCAGCTCGCACACCCCACTCTCATACACCTCTCCACTCCATCCCTCCATCTCAACCTTGGCCTCTCCCTCCCTCTCCCCCCCCTCCACCTCACTCACATAAACTCTCCTCATCAGTCTCTCCCTCTCCATCCTCTCCACATGGCCAAACTACCTTAATGTGATACTACCAAACAATTATATTCCATCACTTGCACAAATCCTAGCTTGCATATACTCCTATCTTTCCCCAATCCTTCCTAAGAATCTCCCAGCATCAACATACCCAACTCTGCTACCAGTTCAGGGCATACGGCAGCGAGGGTACTCTTGTCTGGGAGGGGTTTGGGAGGGCCGTCATAGGGGCAGTTGGCTTCCTTGTAGGTCTCTGGGTTGGTTCCACACTGACCATACCACACACACTGCCCGGCCTTGCATGCAACCTGGGGGCAAATAAAAATAAGTTAGTTCTCGACATACCTAATGTACAAATTAGTCTGATAAGTAGCAATGGAACTTACAGCCAAATTTCTGTGACTAACTGTGGAAATAAACAAATAAGTAAATAATATGTACATAAATAAATAAATATGGTGAAAAGGAGGCTTATGATAACTCCTTTTAGTTATGATAATGACAACCACAACAATCATCATCAAAGAATATTACACCATCTGTCTATCTATGTATAGCCCGACACCCTAATCCCACAAAGGGTGGCCGCAGACAAAACGCCTACAAGACGCTCTGTCACCCACCATTTGACTGCCCTCCCCCCAACTCACTCCCCTCTCCCTCATATACCTCTCAACTTCATCCCTCCACCTCATCCTCGGTCTCCCTTTTCCTCTCCCACCCTCCACTTCACCTACATACACCCTCCTAGTCAGTCTTTCAGATATTACAATCAATCAATCAATCAATCATTACACGATACTAAAAATAAAACCAATGACTAGCAAATACACCCATCTCCGTCTACACCTACACAGTGTCACCCCCCCACTCACGTACTGTCCCCCCATTTACCCATTTTCCCCTCCCATTAACCCATTTCCCCCTCCCATTGATCCATTTTTTCCTCCTATTTACCCATTTCCCCCTCCCATTGACCCATTTTCCCCTCCCATTGACCCATTTTCCCTTCCCACTTACCCATTTTTTCCTCCCATTGACCCATTTTCTCCTCCCATTGACCCATTTTCCCTCCCACTGACCCATTTTTCCCTCCCATTGACCCATTTTCCCCTCCCATTGACCCATTTTTCCCTCCCATTTACCCATTTTCCCCTCCCATTTACCCATTTTCCCCTCCCACTGACCCATTTTTCCCTCCCATTGACCCATTTTTCCCTCCCATTTACCCATTTTCCCCTCCCATTTACCCATTTTTCCCTCCCATTGACCCATTTTCCCCTCCCATTGACCCATTTTCCCCTCCCATTTACCCATTTTCCCCTCCCATTTACCCATTTTTCCCTCCCATTGACCCATTTTCCCCTCCCATTTACCCATTTTTCCCTCCCATTGACCCATTTTCCCCTCCCATTTACCCATTTTTCCCTCCCATTTACCCATTTTCCCCTACCATTTACCCATTTTTTCCAATAAGCCTATTTTCACTAATGGACCCTCTTCCCCATGGACTTATTTTCCCCATGGATCTGTATCACTGGACCTACAGACCCATTTCCCACTACAAACACACACACACACACACAGAGAGTGTGTGTGTGTGTGTGTGTGTGTGTGTGTGTGTCTCAGTTCCTTACAGCTTCAACCTTATTCCATACACTGCATACAAGTACCGTACCTCACCATATTTTTTACTTTTTTTCTATCTATCTATCTATTGTCAGACGCCTTCATCCCATACGGGGTGGCCACAAACAAATCGCCTCCACGTCGCCCTGTCCCCTGCCATTTCACTGCCCTGCTTCCAACTCATACCCCCCTCTCTCATATACCTCTCCACTCCATCCCTCCATCTCATCCTTGGCCTCCCCTTCCCTCTCTCCATTGCCAGACGCCTTAATCCCGTAATGGGTGGCCACAAACAAATCGCCTCCACGTCGTCCTGTCCCCCGCCATTTCACTGCCCTGCTCCCAACTCACATCCCCCTCTCTCATATACCTCTCCACTCCATCCCTCCATTTCATCCTCGGCCACCCCCTCCCTCTCTTCCCCTCCACCTCACTCACATACACTCTCCTCATCAGTCTCACACCCTCCATCCTCTCCACATGGCCAAACCACCTCAGTGTGTTCCTCATAACGCTTCCTATCACATCCACATCCACACCACAACGCTCCTTTATATCCTCACTGGTCAGTCTGTCTCTCCATGTGACTCCACAGGCTCCTCTTAAATAACTCATTTCCACGGCTCTCACTCTTGACTTGTGCCCTTCCAACAACGTCCAAGCCTCACTTCCATCTGGTAGAGTTGGTATCACAATACTGTCATGTAGCCTTCTCTTTCTTTCTTTTTTTTTTCTCACAAGCCATATATTTTCACCATGGCAAACTTCATCTCAAAATCTGGACAAACTTCCCCACTAAAATTCACCAATACCTACACAAACTTCACCATAATATCGATAAAATTCACCAATACCTACACAAACTTCACCACAATATCGATAAAATTCACCAATACCTACACAAACTTCACCATAATATCGATAAAATTCACCAATACCTACACAAACTTCACCACAATATCGATAAAATTCACCAATACCTACACAAACTTCACCACAATATCGATAAAATTCACCAATACCTACACAAACTTCACCACAATATCGATAAAATTCACCAATACCTACACAAACTTCACCATATCCCCCCCCCCTCAATTTTACTTCCTGATAAACATTTTCTGCCAATTTCACCAAACTCGAAGCGATTTCTCCACGAATATTTCCTGCCCTCTCCCGGGATGCCGCGTTGGTCCAGTATCCACACACATCCTGCTCTCTCTCTCTCTCTCACACACACACACACACACACACACACACACACAAACACACACACACACTCACTTCTATTATTTCACGCTTGCCTACGTGTTCTTGAAGTGAGTGAAGTAAAGGCGACCCTCGACAACCGTTATGATAATACAAGCGATAATATGGAACTGAATGCAACTGCAGGAAAAAGAAAAAACCCAAGGCTGAGATTCTGAAACATTTACGATCCATTCTCTCTCGTAACTAAGACACGTTACTTTTATTCTTTATTTATTTTGAATCATTTATTTATTTTGAAACATTTACGATCCATATTTATTCTGAAATTTATATGAAACATTTACGATCCATTCTCTCTCATAACTCAGACACGTTACTTTTATTATTTATTTATTCTGAAACATTTAATTATTTTGTAACATTTACGATCCATATTTATTCTGAAACATTTATTTATTCTGAAACATTTACGATCCATTTTTACTCTGAAACATTTACGATCGATTCTCTCATAACTCAGACACATTACTGTTATTTATTTATTTTTTATTCATTTATTTATTTATTTTTCCAGGATGTAGTGATCTAGTTAACTACGCAAAAACAAATCTTAGTTATGAGGAATATTAAGCAGTTTTTTTTATGATTCTGAGGGAGGGGAAGGTCAAGGATGAGATGGTGGGTTGGAGAGGTACCGTATATGAGAGGGGGGAGGGGGGAGCTGGGAGCAGGGCGGTGAAATGGCGGGGGATCGGGCGGAATGGAGGCGATTTGTTTGTGGCCACCCCTTACGGGATTACGGCGTCTGGCAATAGATAGTCACTTAGGTTTGAATATCGACATACGCTGCTTCAATAACATATAAAAGGAAGATGAACATATAAAAGGATTTGTAACATATAAAAGGATTTGTAAAGAGTCGTAACGTAAACTAAACCGGCTGGAGGGGATGCTAAGGAGTGTAGGCTTGAGTGGTATGCAGGCGAGAGGCGGGAGTGGGAAGATGTTGGGAGAAGGAGGGAGAGGACGAATGGGGAGGAGGGAAGGAGAGGAAGGAGGGGCGAGGAATGAGAGAGAAGTAGGAGGAGGAAGGAAAGACGAAGCTTAAAGGGAGGCAGGAGGGAGGGGAAGGTAGGAAGGGGGAAGGAGGGAGAGGACAAAGAGGGAGGAAGGAGGAGGATGGAAGGAAAGAGAGGCAGGATGAGGATGGAAGGAAAGAGAGGCAGGAGGAGGAGGGAGAGGAAACTTAGGAGGGAGGCAGGAAGAACGGGAAAGGAGGAAGGAAGGGAAGGGAGGAAGGAGGGGAAGGGAGGAGGGAGGGGAAGGGAGGAGGGAGGGGAAGGGAGGACGGGGGAAGGAGGGGGAGGGATAATTAGTGAAGGATAAAGGTGGGAAGACAGGTGTATCAGGTCAGTATTAATCCCCCACACCTGTCCACTTCCACGAAAAAAAAATCCCTCCCTCCCCTCCCCTAGCCCTCCCCAGCTCCCCTCTTCAAGTCCTCCCCCTCCCTAATCCCTCCCCCCTCCCCTCTTCAAGTCCTCTCCCCCCTCCCCAGCCTCTCCCACACGCGCACACCTCACTATTAAAATTATCTCGTGATGAAACTAGCCTGCCTACATCACACAAAATTTCACGTGGATGAATACTATAAATAAATCAGTAAAAAATAAAAATAAATCAATAAATAGGAGAGAGAGCGAGAGAAAGAGAGAGAGAGAGAGAGAGAGAGAGAGAGAGAGAGAGAGCACGTTAACAGGTAGTCTGGAAAGTAAATCGCTATGGAAGAGGTGTTAGGGAGCCTCGTTACCCCATCTATCTATCTATTGCCAGACTCCTTGATTCCGTAAGGGGTGGGCACAAACAAATCGCCTCCATGTCGCCCTGTCCCCCGCCATGTCACTGCCCTGCTCCCAGCCCACACACACACACCCTCTCTCATATACCTCTCCACTCCATCCTTTCATCTCATCCTTGGTCTTCCACGACAAGAGTAATTTGATGCCTGAATGAAGCGTTAGTATAGTGGAAAAAGGCGCTTATGAATGGATATCAGGCATGTTTATCTACTACGCCAGAGAGAGAGAGAGAGAGAGAGAGAGAGAGAGAGAGAGAGGTGGAAGATAATTGTAAATGGTCATGCCTACACAACTCTCTCAAATACACCCTCGAGTAAAAAATATTGTAGCTGAATGTACCCACAACCACGTCTCAATTTCACTCATTTAAATTATGGTGTAAAAAATGGTATTTTGGGCGTAACACACACACACACACACACACACACACACACACACACACACACACACAAAGATGCATGTCAACTCTTCCTCTCCCACTCCGTCTGTCCCCTGAGAGAGAGAGAGAGAGAGAGAGAGAGAGACTACATGTACAGTAATTACAATCCATGCAACAGTTACTGATGAAACCTATTATAGCTACAACGACACATAGTACTAGTGAATACAATGTAGAGTGTTACGTCATTACTACTGATACTCAATACAGTATATGCATTAATGAAAGTCCGGATGTACGTTTTTCAACATTCGCAAATGCGCATGCAAATGCGAAAACGAATTTTCAGTATTCACGAACGAGAATGCGAATATTCTGTTTGATGACAGAAACGTGAGTTATTCATATATTTATCGATATTTTTTACAAATTTATTTCACTTACAGTTTCAGCCACAGAAAACTGAATGAACAAATGTCTATCAATTTTCTGGGCTACCAGGATGCGGGACGAGGCCCCAATTATTACATGCCTCCCCCGACGCTACCACATGTCAGACGCGTCCTGAACCAACTTTGAACGGACACACAACAGATCACGTCAGACAGGTCTCTCTCTCTCTCTCTCTCTCTCTCTCTCTCTCTCTCTCTCATATGCTTGAGATTTAGAGAACTTTTTTCTGGTTATAAGCCAAAAATCTGGAGAGTATCCACTTTTTAATGAGAAATTCTGAATATCTGCCATTAGGCAAGCCTAGAACACACATGAATTTTAACTCTGATTTTCTATAAACTTTATAGTTACAGTATTAATATTCGCACAATATTCGCACGACAACACGCGAATATCGAAAAAATATGCGAACATTTGTCACTGCGATAGCGACTATTCGGACCATGACTGACCGTGTTTGGGATATAGGTGGACAGTTTTATACATGTATTTTATTTAAACAGTTTATATTACACACACACAATATTATATATATATATATATATATATATATATATATATATATATATATATATATATATGTATTATTCGCAGTTTATATACATACAGTATATACTTATCTAAATCTATCTATATATACATATATAGCCTACATTACCTATCTATACATATACATGTATTTAAAGTTAATATAAATATTATGTATACACTCTCCCTCTCTCTCTCTCTCTCTCTCTCTCTCTCTCTCACACACACACACACACACACACTCTCTCTCTCTCTCCCCAAAACCCTCAGTCATGTACCCACCACCACAACCTATTAAAAAAAAATCAACTCACTCATATCTCAAAAATACCTATTGTAACTCAGCCTTCAGCCAGACTTCAAAATAAATCACTTGGTTACAAAATACAGTGGGTTAAGGGAAGGTGTATAGGGGAGGGTTGCATTGTGTGTGTGTGTGTGTGTGTGTGTGTGTGTGTGTGTGTGTAATTGTTTTGTAACTATGGGAGAGGGTTGCAGTGTGTGTGTGTGTGTGTGTGTGTGTGTGTGAGAGTGTGTGTGTGTGTGTGTGTGTGTGTGTGTGTGTGTGTGTGTGTGTGTAATTGTTTTGTAACTATGGGAGAGGGTTGCAGTGTGTGTGTGTGTGTGTGTGTGTGTGTGTGTGTAATTGTTTTGTAACTATGGGAGAGGGTTGCAGTGTGTGTGTGTGTGTGTGTGTGTAATTGTTTTGTAACTATGGGAGAGGGTTGCAGTGTGTGTGTGTGTGTGTGTGTGTAATTGTTTTGTAACTATGGGAGAGGGTTGCAGTGTGTGTGTGTGTGTGTGTGTAATTGTTTTGTAACTGTATGGGAAAGGGCTGCAGTGTGTGTGTGTGTGTGTGTGTGTGTGTGTGTGTGTGTGTGTGTGTGTGTGTGTGTGTGTGTGTGTGTTTTTGTTTTGTAACTATGGGAGAGGGTTGCAGTGTGTGTGTGTGTGTGTGTGTGTGTGTGTGTGTGTGTGTGTGTGTGTGTGTGTGTGTGTGTGTGTGTGTGTGTGTTTTGTAACTGTATGGGAGAGGGTTGCAGTGTGTGTGTGTGTGTGTGTGTGTGTGTGTGTGTGTGTTAGGGTTTGTAATTGTTTTGTAACGTGTGTGTACGTGCGTGTAAATTTGTGGATCACTTTCACGTGTTCTCGTTTCATTGCTGTACGTACACTGACAGACACGTACACATACATACATACATATATACACACATACATACACATAAATACACACATACACATATACACACATACATACATATATACACATACATACATACACACACGAACACATTACATAAACAACTACACTAATGACAAGTTACGCTCTCTCTCTCTCTCTCTCTCTCTCTCACACACACACACACACACACACACACACACACAATCCCAAGGTCAATTTTTCTTCTTTATCTCCATGCAATTTTACTCACCTATCCTCGTAAACTCTTTCAATACGACAATTTCTCTCTCTCTCTCTCTCTCTCTCTCTCTCTCTCTCTCTCTCTCTCTCTCTCTCTCTCATGGATAAAATGTTCGGGTCGAGTTAGGGATGGGATGATGTGGTATATGAAGGAGGGAGGGGTGTGTGTTGGAGAAAGGGCAGACTGAAGGCGATATCAAGACGTCCGGCTGTTGATAGATAGATAGATAGACAGATACGGCTAGAGAGATAGATAGATAGGCAGACAAGAAGCAGGCAGATAGACAGATGCGGCTAGAGATAGATAGATAGGCAGACAAGAAGCAGGCAGATAGACAGATACGGCTAGAGATAGATAGATAGGCAGACAAGAAGCGGGCAGATAGACAGACAGACAAGGAGACGAATAGATAAAACAGATAGATATGGCTGTTGCAGGGGATTTCAATTAAGTATATGGCTAGACAGATAGACAGATAAGGAGACAGACAGACAGACAGACAGACAGGCAAATACATAAATAGATAAACAGATAGATATGGCTGTTGCAGGGTATTTGAATCAAGTATATATATCAGAATTTTAACAGCAAAAATCAATAAATACAACTAAATACAAAAAAATTACTGGATACAAGCAACCTATGATCTCCAGTCTTTCAAACGCAGTGTGTCCAGGCATCTCGAAATGATCGGATCTTGAATTTGGCTCTCTATTGTATTTTGTTTTTCTCTTGGAGGGAACAGTTATTGCGGGCTCATGGCCTTTGGTTCCTTCTTCCTTGCATAAAAAAAAAAAAAACTGGATCACCTAATTATACCCCAATCTAACTTGGCCTAATACTGACATTCTTTCTCTCTCTCTCTCCAGAATATGATGCTAGTCACGAGGAAGTGCTACGGACAGGAGGTAGAGCTGATGTACTGTCTCATTCTCTGTGCAGTAAAGGGAATCCAGTCAACGTAATGCTTAAAGAAAACGAAATATCATGAAAAAAAGGCTGCATGAAAACTGATATATATTTCCCAGTGACCAGGAATATAATGCTAGTCACGAAGAAGTGCTGCTGAAAGTCTTATTATTTGTGCAGTGGAGGGACAGCCAATTAGTGTAATGGTAAAAACGAAACATTATGAAAAAAGCTGCATGAAAATTGCCAACTATTTCCCAGTAAGCAAGTCCTTGAAATGCACGAGGCGGGACCCGGATCAGGAAGGAAAGGTGAGGCAGGGAAGGCAGGGGGTGAGGCAGGGGGTGAGGCAGGGGGTGAGGCAGGGAGGGGGGTGGTAGAGGGTGAGGGAGGTGAGGCAGGGAGGGGGGTAATGCAGGGGATGAGGGAGGGAGGGGGTGGTTGAGGGTAAGGCATGAGGTGAGGGACGCAGGGGGTTAGGCAGGGAGGGGGGTGGTAGAGAGTGAGGCAGGTAGATGGTTAAGTGGATGATAATGGTAGGAGGGTTGAGGCAGGAGGCGAGGAGGGGAGATGATGCAGGGAGGTAAGGCAGGGGGTGAGGCAGGTAGTTAGGTGGAAGACAAAGGTAGGGGGGGTTGAGGCCGGGGATGTGGCAGGTGGTAAGGCAGGGAGGTGAGGCAGGGGATGATGCAGGGAGGTAAGGAGGTGAGGCAGGGGGAGGGAGAGCGGGAAGAATGAGGTGAGTAGGAAGGTAGGAAGGCTGGGGCAAGGAAATGAGGTTGATATATACAAGGTAGGGAAAGGAAGGTGGTAGAACTGATAAGCAAATAGGCAGATAAGGGAGAAGAGGTAGGTAGGTAGGAAGGGAGGGAGGTAAGTAGGTCGGCAGATGAGGAAGGTAGAATAGTTATGTATGTACGTGGGTAGGTACGCAGGTAGGTAGAATAGGTAAGTAGGTAGGGAGAATAGGTAGGTAGGTTGGCAGGTAGGTAGGTAGGTAGGTAGGTAGGCAGGGAACTGGGGAAAGACAGGTGAATAAGGCAGAATGACAGGGGATGGGGAGAGAGAGAGAGAGAGAGAGAGAGAGAGAGAGAGCGAGAGGTGGGTCAAATGGCAGGACAGACAGGTGTGGTAAGGGGGAGGGGAGGATAGGCAGGACAGGTTTGGGAAGGTCAAATGTGTAGTTGAGAAATACGCACATCACACACACACACACACACACAAAATATACACAGACGCACACACAAGTATACACAATGGCACATCTATACACAGACGCTCTGGGAAACACACACACACACACACACACACACACACACACACACACACACACACACACACACACACACACACACACACACATAAGCAAAATAAACACACTAGCAATATACAAAAACACACACACACGCACACACACATAAGACAGTAGTGACAGATAGACAGAGATAGACTGATAGACATAGATAAATAAGCTGATAGATACACGCACGGAGTTATACATTTACGAATATAAACATAAACACAGGTAAATATATGCTAAACAAACACTATCTATCTGTCCATCTATCTATCTATCCACTCCCTAACGCATTTCTGTGACTAGTAGCTTCGACATGACTTCCAGACTGTCCCTACTCAGTAACAACCCCTCTTCCCTTGCGAGTACAGTACCATCATTACTGTTAGTCTTTTTTGTACTCCTTTGTACTACATCTTATAGTTTTTCTTACATATTGCACTTTCGCATCTTGGCTTTCTATCGCGTTCTCGGTCGTCTTCTTCCTCCTCTTCTTTATTCTTCTTCTTATTTTTTCTTCCTCCTCCTCCTCCTGCGCCCCCATTCGCTCCTTCTTCCCCCCTCCTCCTCTTCCTCTTCCTGCGCCCATTCGCTTCTTCTTCTTCCCCTCCTCCTCCTCTTTCGCTTCCCACTCGCTTCTTCTTCCCCTCCTCTTTCTCCTCCCACTCGCTTCTTCTTCCCCTCCTCTTTCTCCTTCCACTCGCTTCTTCTTCCCCTCCTCTTTCTCCTTCCACTCGCTTCTTCTTCCCCCCTCCTCCTCTTCCTCCTCCCACTCGCTTCTTCTTCTTCCCCTCCTCCTCCGTCTCCCAATCGCTTCTTCTTCTTCCCCTCCTCCTCCTCCTCTTTTTCCTCCTCCGCCTCCCACTCGCTCCTTCTTCCCCTCCTCCTCCTCTTCCTCCTCCCACTCGCTTCTTCCCCTCCTCCTCCTCTTCCTCCTGCCACACGCCTGGCAATCGTCCTTAACCTTTTCCATACAACTACAAACACCCAGTAAGCAAATAATACACATACATTAACATACACATGAACGTAAAGGAGTGATTCATTTTAAAACCTTCTCAGTATTATACAATTATTTTCCCACTGCTGTTGTTGTTGCTGCTCTTTTTATTTTTTTATTGTTTATCTATCTTATTTCATCCTTCTACCTCTATTATTATTATTATTATTATTATTATTATGTGGAAGTGATTGAGGAAATATGGAGAAATACACTAAGGTGGTTTGGACATGTGGAGAGAATGAAGAATGAAAGACTGACTAAGAGGGTGTATGTGTGAAGTGGAGGGCGGGAGAGGGAGGGGGAGACCAAGGATGAGGTGGAGGGATGGAGTTGAGATGTGTATGAGGGAGGGGGGTGTGAGTTGGGGGAAGGCAGTGAAATGGCAGGAGACAGGGCGACATGGAGGCGATTTGTTTGTGGCCACCCCTTACTGGATTAAGGCCTCTGGCTATGGATAGACAGATGGATTTATTATTATTATTATTAATTATTATTATTATTATTATTAAGAATTTTTTTTGATGCCCTTCTCCTTTACCGTAACACACACACACACACACACTCTCTCTCTCTCTCTTTCTCTCTCTCACACACACATACACACACACACATACACACACACAGAAAATCATGCACTTAAGGTTAATGTTGTCTGTCATCTAAGTAACTCTCTCTCTCTCTCTCTCTCTCTCTCTCTCTCTCTCTCACACACACACATACACACACACAGAAAATCATGCACTTAAGGTTAGTGTTGTCTGTCATCTAAGTAACTCTCTCTCTCTCTCTCTCTCTCTCTCTCTGACCTGTATTATGTGGCTTCCTACCCTAACCCTAATCCCAAGTGTAAGATGGGGCCAGGCTGGGTGGGGTGGGGTGGGGAGGGGAGGGGGAGGGAAGAAGGGAGATAGCATGTCCATATAAGGAAACACGAGGTGGTGTGTGTGTGTGTGTGTGTGTGTGTGTGTGTGTGTGTGTGTGTGTGTGTGTGTGTGAGAGAGAGAGAGAGAGAGAGAGAGAGAGACAGACAGACAGACAGACAGACAGACAGTGTGTGTGTGTGTGTGTGTGTGTGTGTGTGTGTGTGTGTGTGTGTGTGTGTGTGTGTGTGTGTGTAAGAAAAAAGAAAGGGGGCTGGAAAAGAGAAAAGAAAAAATACGAGAAGAGGAGAAAATTGAAAGTAGATAACCATAATACAGGAAAAGGAAGTATTGGAGGGGAGGGAAGGGGGAGGGAAGATTACTATTATTACTATATACCGTGGTTAGGTCCGTCAGAGCGAGGTAAGGTGGGGGGGAGGAGGATAGATAGATAGATAGGCAGATAGATACTGTGGATATAGATACATAAATACGCAGAGAGAGAGAGAGAGAGAGAAACGTGTCCCTTACGCGTGCATCCTTGCCCGCATTGCAACTGATATATAACTCAATCGCTATCTATCTATCTATATATATATCTATCTATCTATCTACCTATCTGCTATCTCTGTCTATCTACTCATTATCTAATCTTTTACTTGTCTACTATCTAACCTTTTACTTTTAGCCTGCAGTCCACCGGGTTCACATTGAGATGAGCCTAGGGTTACTACTACCACTAACTACTACTACTAGTACGGCAGCTAAAACTTCTACTACTACTGCTAAAACTACTACTAATACTGCCACTACTAACTTCTACTATTATCACTATTACTACTGCTGAAACTTCTACTACTGCTGCTAAAACTGCTACTACTACTACTACTGCCACTACTAACTTCAATTACTACTACTACGGCAGCTAAAACTTCTACTACTACTACTGACACTACTAACTTCTACTACTACTACGGCAGCTAAAACTTCTACCACTACTGCTAAAACTACTACCACTACTACTACTACTACTACGGCATCTAAAATTTCTACTACTACTACTATTAGCAAAACATATATTCTCAGTCTCGCTACCATCCAGCTAATTCCACTCGAGATTTTTGGTTAAAAGACTGAAAAGGTTAGAAAAAGTACATAAGTAAACACATATTCTTGTAAGTATACCCATATTCTTATAAGTATATTCATGCAAGTATCTGTTTTTTTTTTTTTTTTTTTTTTTTAATGCGAGGAAGAAGGAACCAAAGGCCATGAGCCTGCAGTAACAGTTCCCTCCAAGAGAAAAACAAAATACAATAGAGAGCCAAATTCAAGATCCGATCATTTTGAGATGCCTGGACACACTGCGTTTGAAAGACTGGAGATCATAGGCAGCAGGAAATACAGACAGAGGGAGACAGTTCCAGAGCTGACCTGTTGCATAAATGAAAGACTGGGAGTAACGGTTAACTCTTGCATTAGAGAGTTGGACAGAAAAGGGATGAGAGTTTGCTGCCAGACGGGTGCTACGCGCCCGTCGTAGAGGTGGAGGAATGCAAGCAAACAGTTCAGAGGAGCAGTGACCATTAAAGTAGCGATAGAAAAGAGATAAAGATGCAACATTGCGGCGAAGAGACAGAGGTTGAAGGGAGTCAGTAAGAGGAGGAAAGTTAATGAGACGAAAAGCCTTTGACTCCACCCTATTGAGAAGAGCTGTATGTGGGGAGCCTCCCCACACATGAGAGTTGTACTCCACACAGGGGCGGATAAAACCCCTGTATAGAGTCAACAATTGTGCAGGGGTAAAGAAGGAGCGGAGTCAGCTTAGCACACCCAATCTCTTGGAAGCAGATTTTACGAGAGATGTAATATGATCTTTCCAAGATAAGTCCCGAGTAAATGAAACCCCAAGCATGTTCAAGGATGATGCAGGATTAAGCTGAATATTATTAAACATTAATGGGTATACTGTACCTGTGGAAGATTTTGTCGGGTTGATAGGTGTAAGAACTGAGTCTTAGATGCATTAAAGACAACCATATTATTTTTACCCCAGCCAGAGATATGAGCCAAGTCAGACATTAGGTGTGCCATAGCCTCATCCCTTGTTTCTTGAAGTAACTGTTGAGATGGGCGTTGCGGGAACCGAATGGAAAGGTGAAGGGTGGAGTCATCAGCGTATGAGTGGATAGGGTTAGATGTACAGCTTAGAAGATCATTGATGAATAAAAGGAAGAGAGTTGGTGATAGGACAGAGCCCTGAGGAACACCACTGTTGATAGATCTAGAAGAACGATGGCCGTCTACAACAGCGGCTATAGAACGACCAGAAAGGAAGCTAGCGATGAAGGCACAGATAGAAGGATAGAAACCGTAGGAGGGCAGTTTGGAAATTAAAGATTTATGCCAGACTCGATCGAAAGCCTTTGAGATGTCAAGTGCAATGGCAAAGCTTTCGCCAAAGTCCCGAAAGGAGGATGACCAAGAGTCTGAAAGGTAGGTGAGAAGATCGCCAGTGGAGCGTCCCTGACGGAACCCATACTGACGATCGGAAAGAAGGTTGTGATAGGAAAGATGCCTTAAAATTTTTCTATTAAGAATTGACTCGAAAACTTTTGAAATACAGGACGTTAAAGCAATTGGACGACAGTTGGAGGGTTGGGAGTGGTCACCCTTCTTTGGGACTGGCTGAATGAGAGCAAACTTCCAGCAAGAAGGAAAGGTACAAGTTGACAGACAAAGGCGAAAGAGTTTGCCTAGGCAGGGTGTAAGCACAGAAGCACAGTTCTTGAGAACAACAGGAGGGACCCCATCAGGCCCATATGCCTTGTTAGTACTGAGGCCAGTGATGGCAGAAAATACACCAACTGAAGACATTTTAATGTCAGCCATGAGGAAGTCAGAGGGGAGAAGTGATGGAGGAACAGCACCGGAATCGTCTAAGGTGGAATTGGAGGAGAAAGTTCAGTGAAGAGATCTGCTTTATCAGTAGAAGAAATAGCTACAGAACCATCAGAGTAGAAAAGAGGAGGGAAGGATGATGAGGTAAAGCTGTTAGAAAGATTTTTGGCAAGGTGCCAGAAGGAGCGGGAAGAATTCGAGTTGGAGAGTTGAGAGCATTTAGTATGGATGAAATTATTTTTAGTAGAGCGAAGAACAGACTTAGCACGATTCCGGGCAGAAACGTAAAGATGATGTGATTCAGGGGTGGGCTGGCTCCGGTACCTTTTGTAGGCCTTCTCCTTGTTGCGGACAGCATTAGAACAAGCGTGATTAAACCAAGGCTTTCTTGCTTTAGTCAAGTAAGTAAGTAAGGAAGGAAGGAAGCAAGCAAGCAAGCAAGGAGGGAAGGAAGGAAGCAAGCAAGCAAGCAAGGAGGGAAGGAAGCAAGGAAGGAGGAAAGGAAGGAAGGAAATATAGTCTTGTTATTGTCCAAAGATTTATTTATTACAGGAAAGACGTCTCGTACTAAAGTTATTATAAATTGCCAAATATCTAGGAAGCGTGGAGTGGCGCGCTCTTATCAGCTGATCAATATAAACAAACCCACGTACTTGCATGCTGCCTCTTTCAAAGGATAAGAGTACGAGGATATAGAATGTTTACGATGTTTATCCTGTGTGTGTGTGTGTGTGTGTGTGTGTGTGTGTGTGTGTGTGTGTGTGTCTGATGTTTATCCTCTCTCTTTCTCTTTCTATGTGTGTGTGTACTTCCTCCTTCAGTCAATTTCCCGAAAAGAACTATATCCATTAATTGTCAATAAATTACACATTATTAGAAAGTTTATTAAGATGGTGCGTATCACACACACACACACACACACACACACACACACACACACAAAAGCTAAGACCACACCAGATGCTCGAGCTGATGGCGGACACATACATACATACATACATAATACATACACATACATACATACATACACATACATACGTACACATATACATACGTACACATATACATACATACACAGCCTATATAGTGACATCTGAATCCACAATAACTTCCGCAAAATAATATATGCAGCCATTCCTATTATTACATTATTATTATTATTATCATTATTATTATTATTATTATTATTATCGGTGGTGGTGGTGATGAGAGTAGTAGTCGTAGTAGTGGTGAAGGTGGTAGCAGTCGTAGTAGTAGCAGTAATAGTAGTAGTAGTAGCAGCGTTTCAGTTGGTTGCAGAGTTTACACACTCAACACTGTGTAAATGAAAGATACCATACTACACAAGGACCTGACAGCAGTACTTGGTTGCTAGGAGGGTACGAGAGAGGTACTGGGTGGAGAGGCCTTTTTTTCTCCCTGTTCGTTGTAGTGGTGGTGGTGGTGGTGATAACAGATGTAGTAGAAGTAGTAGTAGTAGTAGTAGCAGTAGTAGTTGTTGTTGTATCATCATTATTATTAACGGTATTATTACATGCATTTAAATTTAACACAAACGCAAAAAAATGTATAAACTTCAAAATAAAAGCCATCCGTTACGTGCATCTATGAACCCCAACAACGGCGCAACGGAAGCCACGCAACAGACCAACGGGTATCAACAACGGAGCAACGGAAGCCACGCAACAGACCAACGGGTATCAACAACGGAGCAACGGAAGCCACGCAACAGACCAACGGGTATCAACAACGGAGCAACGGAAGCCACGCAACAGACCAACGGCAATAAACTCCCCAGCCCCGTTCGCCTAAGCGGAGTGGGTGTTGTTGACTGTTATGCTGCCGACTTACTATACAGGTTTGAAATTCTGAATCCTGGTACGGGCTGCTTACGTCACTCTACTCAGGTGTCCATCCACGCTTTGTGAGTCGGTAGGTAAAACAAGTACTGTGGGTAACACGTAGGGAGGGTAACTGGGGTAACCTGTAGGGATGAATAACCCGCCACAAGCTCAAAGGCCTATGTTATGAAGATGGGCATGCGGCTAAGTGCATCATGGCATATACCCCCACCTCTACCTCACCCATTAATTTACTCTACCTTTACTAACAGCCCTAAAATTGATGCACTAACACAATGCTTTAGAATTGTTAATCATATATCACGATCAATCTTGGTGAGAAGGAGAGCAAGACGTGAAGGAAATGCAGGGAAGTGTGTTAAAAGGGTTCGGCTTAGCGAGTTGGCGCCGTATTTGGAATGCACGCTGCATTTACACAGTTCGTCGCTCAACGCACTTCGGGACTCTGCCTAAATTTGCACACTTCACCAAACATAGCCTAACCAGATTTATCCCTGTTAAACTCTATACTATCTGACCTACCTTAGCCCAACTCTGCTTCACGAAACTAAAATTAATACTGAAAAAGAATGTGCATGACGGAACAGTCTCACATGCCGAAATATACAACTAGAGCGATGAGTAAAAAGTTCTGTCTTTCATATTTTCATTCCTTCCTAAACGACAGATTATCATTCCTTCCGCCTCTCTCTCTCTCTCTCCAGGTGTCTCATTATGCAATCACACAAAAAAATAATTCATGTAACACCTTCCACTGCCAAAACCAAATGCGTATGGGAAATTTTGCCCATGGCTGTGCACTCTCCCTCTCTCTCATACCATATCATCATTCTCTCTCTCTCTCCAGACGACCTAGGACTATGTAAGCGCTTCCTGGCCCTAGTTACGGTCATTGTGGGCTCCGTTCCCGTTCGATGGGTAGCAACACATTAACCGCGTCTCCCCCTTTGTTTACTTCCTGTTTCTTCCCCCTGGCGGCGATATTGTGAAACACGGAATTCAAAAGTTGCATCTGTTGGCTTTGTTATGATGGAGATTACTGTTCTTTTTAGTAGTTATTTTTGTTGTTAGTAGTAGTGGTGTTGTAACAGTAGTAACTGTAATAGTAGCAATAGTAGTAGTATCAACAGTAATGGTAGTAGCAGTGGTTGTTAAATAGTAACAGCAATGGTAGTTGCAGCAGCAGTAGTAGTAATAACTAGTAGTAGTAGTAGCAGCAGCAGCAGTAGTAGTAGTAGCAGTAATAATAATAATAATAATAATAATAATAATAATAGTAGTAGTAGTAGTAGCAGTAATAATAATAATAATAATAATAATAGTAGTAGTAGTAGTAGTAGTAGTAATAGTAGTAGTAGTAGTAGCAATGGTGGTGGTGGTATATTAGCATTATCATCACTATCGTTATTACCACTGTTGCTTAGCTGATTCATTCTCTCTCTCTCTCTCTCTCTCTCTCTCTCTCAAACCTTGGACTGCCATGACTAGCAATCAATGGGCGTAGCGAACCGTACTGGCAATCTATCTTACTCTTAGGGGAAGTACAGATAGATAGAAATAGATAGGTAAGGAGGCAGGCAGAGATAGATGCAATACGTGAATAGATAGACAGGTGGAGGTCAACAGATAGATAAACTGATAGACAGGCAGGCATGAGTAGAGAGATGTACACAAACAGTTCATAAATATTAGACAGATAGATGGATAGACAGATAGATACAAAGACTGATGGACTGATAGATAAATGAAGAGATAGATAAATAGATGGACAGGCAGATGGTCAGATAGATAGATAAATAGATAGATATAGATAAACAGATGGAGCTAAATACAGATAGATGGATGGAGATAGATAGACAGATGGGTAGATAGACAGATGGATAGATGGACAAATGGATATATAATTGGATGGATAGCTGATAGATGGATGAATACAGAATGATGGATAGATAGATTGATAGATAGACAGATAGATAAATATATGGATGGATGGACAGATAAATAGATACACCGATAGATAGTCTGACAATAAACGTTTAGACTGAAGCAGACCTAAAATATAATTACAGAAATGGAAAAGAATATTTATGTATAACTACTACGGTAATAATAATAATAATAATAATAATAAATGCTAAGATGATTCAAGTTCTTAGGAAGCAGATGGTGGTTGTCTCTCTCTCTCTCTCTCTCTCTCTCTCTCTCTCTCTCTCTCTCTCTCATGTATCACCGACCCTGCAAACCCCTCATGCGCATTCATTTCAGGCTCTTTTGCGCACAATATAACAATGCATATTTCAGAGGTTACCCATGGGCATCCCCCTCACCCCCACCTCTCTCTCCCTCTCTCTCTCTCTCTCTCTCTCACACACACACACACGATAAAACTGACACACACATACATACAAAGA
>NC_137009.1:37965652-37973152 GCF_032717465.1 Coenobita brevimanus
TATACATACACACACAGAAAATACATACAGACACATGCAGACAGGTAGATTATACATACATACACAAATATACATACATACACATACATACAGAGGCAGGCAGGAAAATGACTGCCAAACCGGATATCTTCCACCAAAAAATCGAAAACAGCTGACAACTAAAATCCATTGTTATTTTCCAAGGCTAAATCCATTGTTTTAAAATTAGGTGATATTTTAACTTTATAATTCCCAGATTACAGATTAAACTAACATTATTTTTTATACTGATTCTAACAATTCTAATACTGATTCTAACATTAACTTATACTGATTCTAACAGTTTTATACTGATTCTAACATTCTTATATACTGATTCTAACATTATTTATACTGATTCTAACATTAACTTTTATACTGATTCTAACATTAACTTTTATACTGATTCTAACATTAACTTTTATACTCATTCTAACATTGTTATACTCATTCTAACATTTTTAAACTGATTCTAACATTTTATACTGATTCTAACTTAACTTTTATACTGATTCTAACATTAACTTTTATACTGATTCTAACATTATTTATACTGATTCTAACATTAACTTTTATACTGATTCTAACATTAACTTTTATACTGATTCTAACATTAACTTTTATACTGATTCTAACATTTTTAAACTGATTCTAACATTTTATACTGATTCTAACATACTGATTCTAATATTAACTACTGAATCTAACATTAACTTATATACTGATTCTAACATTATTTATACTGATTCTAACTAACTTTTATACTGATTCTAACATTAACTTTTATACTGATTCTAACATTATTTATACTGATTCTAATATTATTTATACTGATTCTAATATTATTTATAGTTTCTAACATTATTTATACTGATTCTAAAATTACTTATACTGATTCTAACAATTTTTATACTGATTCTAACAACTTTTATACTGATTCTAACATTAACTTACATACTAACATTGTTTATACTGATTCTAACATTATTTATACTAATTCTAACATTAACTTATACACTGATTCTAACATTATTTAAACTGATTCTAACATTTTTATACTGATTCTAACATTATTTATACTGATTCTAACATTAACTTTAATACTGATTCTAACATTATTTATACTGATCCTAACATTAACTTATATACTGATTCTAACATTAATTTTTATATTGGTGGAGAGGGATGCCTTCACGTGGTGCCACTGGTGTGATTGGGCGGTGGAGCTGCCTGATTATACATACAGGATAGTGAAGGGTAAAATGCAGGTTAAATCACTAAGGATGAGGTGTTAGGAATTCAACAGAACTTCGATTTTCTTTCCTTTTCATCTCTCTCTCTCTCTCTCTCTCTCTCTCTCTCTCTCTCTCTCTCGACCTAAATTTGCCATCTCTCTTTCTTGAACAGAGTTTTGCAATATATTAACACTAGAATATAATGCTAGTCACGAAGAAGTGCCATGAAAATGATTGACAGTGTGTGTGTGTGTGTGTGTGTGTGTGCCACTGAAACACGTGAAAAAACATCTGGACCAAATTAAGGCAAAATAACTAGCCTATAATATTTAAATCTATATATTGTGAAACCTGGACGAACTATTGTGAATCCCGGACGAACTATTGTGAATCCCGGACGAACTATTGTGAAACCCGGACGAACTATTGTGAATCCCGGACGAACTATTGTGAATCCCGGACGGACTATTGTGAATCCCGGACGAACTATTGTGAATCCCGGACGAACTATTGTGAATCCCGGACGAACTATTGTGAATCCCGGACGAACTATTGTGAATCCCGGACGAACTATTGTGAATCCCGGACGAACTATTGTGAATCCCGGACGAACTATTGTGAAACCCGGACGAACTATTGTGAAACCCGGACGAACTATTGTGAATCCCGGACGAACTATTGTGAAACTCGGACGAACTATTGTGAATCCCGGACGAACTATTGTGAATCCCGGACGAACTATTGTGAATCCCGGACGAACTATTGTGAAACCCGGACGAACTATTGTGAAACCCGGACGAACTATTGTGAATCCCGGACGAAATACTGTGAAACCTGGACGAAACAATATGAACAATGAACGATTCTTTTAGGCCTTTATCACATGGGTTATGTAAGTTATCGAGGAGTAGGTGGGAGAGAGAGAGAGAGAGAGAGAGAGAGATACATAGTTAAACAGACACAGACCTTACGGGCCCTACAAGGCGGTCCGGCCTAATACTAATACAGTGCTATAATTATATGAGCAGGAGAAAAGGATAGGACAGCAGAAGGCTCTCTCCCCCACCCTCCAGACCCTCCGGCATTTACCGTACAGGAAACAACAGGAAGTAATACCTTGTAGGCCTGAAAAACCTGAAGGTATTTTATAGGATCGGCAGAAAGTAGAATAATAAGGAAACAGAGAATTTTGGAATACAGCCACATAATGCATGCATTTTTTTTGTTTTTTTCTTTTCATATAAAAGGATGAATAGAATGCTTATTATATTTGCCCTGAAATATTGTCTACGTTGATTTCTAGTGCAGGTGTATTGTGTTTAATAAATAGATGACTGTAGACGCGAATATGCAATAATTGTTTTATCCTAACTAAACGATACCAATTGTGTCGAGATACATGTCCAGTCTCTTTTTAAAGATATTTATGGTATCACTTTCAATCACATTCTAGGGAGTTTATTCCATTCACTTACAACACTTCACAAACAACACACACTTCACAAACAATACCCACACTTCACAAACAACACTCATACCACACAAACAACCCTTACACTTCACAAACAACACTCACACTTCACAAACAACCCTCACACTTCACAAACAACACTCACACTTCACAAACAACACTCACACTTCACAAACAACCCTTACACTTCACAAACAACACTCACACTTCACAAACAACCCTCACACTTCACAAACAACCCTCACACTTCACAAACAACACTCACACTTCACAAACAACACTCACACTTCACAAACAACCCTTACACTTCACAAACAACACTCACACTTCACAAACAACACTCACACTTCACAAACAACACTCACACTTCACAAACAACACTCACACTTCACAAACAACACTCACACTTCACAAACAACCCTCACACTTCACAAACAACACTCACACTTCACAAACAACACTCACACTTCACAAACAACACTCACACTTCACAAACAACACTCACACTTCACAAACAACCCTTACACTTCACAAACAACCCTTACACTTCACAAACAACACTCACACTTCACAAACAACACTTACACTTCACAAACAACACTCACACTTCACAGACAAGCCAGTGTGAATATGCAGGTGGGGAAATACAAAAGAAAATGGTTTGTAGTAGTTACCATAATCACTGCAATGCTACCATGAATGCTGTATCATGGTGGGGAGGGAGGGAGGGGAGGGGATAAAGGGAGGGAAGGAGGGAGGGAGGGAGGGGACAGGATAAAGGGAGGGAAGGAGGGAGGGAGTGGAGGGAGACGGAAGTTCTAGAGATAAACTTGGGAATGAATAGAGGGGAGGGGAGGGGAGGAGAGAGAGAGGAGGGGAGGAGAGAGAGGGGAGGGGAGGGGAGGGGAGGGAGACGGAAGTTCTAAAGATTAGGAGTGGGAATAAAGGGAGGGGAAAGAGGGAGGGGAAGGGAGGGAGGAGACATAAAGGGAGGGAGATGGAAGTTCTAGAGAGTATGAATAAAGGGAGGGGAAAGAGGGAGGGGATGGGAGTGGAATGGAAGGGAGGGGAGGGTAGGGTAGGGGAGGGGAGGGGAGGAGACAGGGGAGGGGAGATGGAAGTTCTAGAAATAAATAGTGGGATTGAAGGGAGGGGAGAGCCTGAGCTTATGACATGGGAGGGGAGGGAGGGAGAGGGTATGGGAGAGAATGGGGAGGGAAAATGAAGGAGATAAGGCGAGAGGAAGAAAGAGGAAAGGTAGTGGAGGTGAGAGAGAGAGAGAGAGAGAGAGAGAGAGAGAGAGAGAGAGAGAGATTAATAGAAGGGTGAGTCACCAGAGGGCAATGCCGGAGGGAAGGGGAGGAGACAGGGAGGGAAGGAAGGGGAGGACAGCGGGAGGGAGTGAAGGAAGGGGAAGAGGGAGGGAGGGAGGGAAGGGAGGGGAAGAGGGGGGGAGGGAGGGGAGGGGGTACATCATGCCACTGCCTACTGTCTTCTGGGTCACCCCTCTCTCTCTCTCTCTCTCTCTCTCTCTCTCTATCTATCTATCTCTCTCTGTATATATGCTGCATATATATACTTATATACATACACAAACAATTATATATATACATATATATTATATAATTATAATTTTATATATGTATATAATGTATATATTATAATTATAATTATATAAATATATATGTACCGGTATTATATGTAATTATCATTATATATATCAGAATTAATCTCACCATATGAATATACATTAAACTTACTAAGGCAAATTAATTATGACGGTAATGGAATATATATATCAGTAAGAGAGGAGCAACGAGTGATTGACAAAATAAATCGCTAGAAAAAAGATGCAACGAGGTCTGAGATACCAGCCAGAGTACGTGATAAACATAGGTAAATATCTTAAGAGAATTAGGGAATGTCTTCAAGGTAATGCCAAGGAGCTGAGTTACGGCTGAGGAAGGTGAGTGACGTCATGAAACATCCGTGACGTCATACCTCATCCGTGACGTCACTTCCCCTGATGACAACACACCGGATCTCACTCACTCTCGCTCAGTACTGCTTTACTCATCTGAATTATGACTCACAGTACACACACACACACACACACACACACACACACACACACATGATTATCTATATCTACTCTCTACGGCTGTATATACTTACCATTATATCTATCTACCTACTACCTACCTACATTACAGTATACCTAACTGTATCAATCAATCTATCTACCTCTATCTATCTATATCTATCTAATATGTACCTCACCAAACATGCCTACCTATCTATCAATGTCTATCTATCTATACACTTATTTTATCTATCTAGTTACCTATATTTATCAATCCATCTTCCTATTATAGGTACCATAATTTATCTATTAATTTTCTATCTATCTACCTACCTATCTATCTATATTTCTATCTATCAGTCACTACCTATCTGTCTACCTACCTATCTATCTATCTATCTATCCAACCATCTCCCCCCTCTCTCTCTGTTCTACTTATCTTGCTAAAAATCAATCACAATCTATCTGTCTATCTATCTAACCATCTCTATCTCAATCTCTCTCTCTCTCTCTTCCACTTCTAAAAATCAATCACAATCTATCTGTCTACATATCTATCTATCTCACCATCTCTCTCTCTCTCTCTCTCTCTCTCAGACCCAACAGCAAGAATCCATAAAATTTCTCCTTTACATAGAAATCTTAAGAGAAAACGAAGACAAAGTTAAAGATCCGCTTATTTCTCTCTCTCTCTCTCTCACACACACACACACACACACACACACACACACACACACACACACACACACACACACACACGTCGTCAATCATCATTCTTTATTAATTTTTTCTCTTTCCTTTCAGTTTCGCTTCCTCTCTCTCTCTCTCTCTCTCTCTCTCTCTCTCTCTCTCTCTCTCTCTCTCTCTCTCTCTCTCTCTCTCTCTCACTATTATACTTATTTTCTCGTTTTCTTTTCAGTTTCATCACCACCCTAATTCTCTCTCTCTCTCTCTCTCTCTCTCTCTCTCTCTCTCTCAGCTTCCAGAGAAGAGAAAGCGTTCCACTTTCTTTCTGGGTGAATGACTGATAGACAAACCAAGTAGATAATTTTAAGAGAGAGACGAAAGTAGTAGTAGTAGTAGTAGTAGTAGTAGAAGTAGTAGTGGTGGTGGTGGTGGTGGTGGTGGTGGTGGTAGTAGCAGCAGCAGTAGTAATAGTTGTAGTAGTAGTAGTAGTAGTAGTAGTAATAGTTGTAGTAGTAGTAGTAGTAGAACTGGTAGTGGTGGTGGTAAGAAAAAAAGTAGTTGATAGATGGATAGACAGACAGATAGATAGATGGACCGACAAATATCACGCAAAAATATATAGAAATAAGCGAATAGATAGATGAGAAGAGACTGATAGATAAACATGGGTAGATATAATAAACGGTGAGCCTCAGTATACAGGCATATTCTTGTATGTATGTGCCAGTTGTGTGTGTGTGTGTGTGTGTGTGTGTGTGTGTGAATAGCAACCTCGGTGTTATAAGTCTATTCTTGTTATGTATGTGCCAGAAGAGTATATATCAATTTTCTGTGTGTGTGTGTGTGTGTGTGTGTGTGTGTGTGTGTGTGTGTGTGTGTGTGTGTACCGGAAGCGTATGTAAGTATGTGTGTGTGTGTACGCGCAGCCAATGGAGAAAGAATCTAGTTTGACCGCACACACACCGTTCACCTAACTGTACACACACACTCTCTCTCTCTCTCTCTCTCTCTCTCTCTCTCTCTCTCTCTCATTCACTTACATAAATACAGATACCCCCTTCCTACCTACAACCTACTTACCTGTCAATCTACCTACCAACCACCGTTCAAGCCTACTTACCTGGATCCAATCATCCTATCCTACATACCAGATGGCCTACCTACCTACCTTCCTTCTTACCTACCTACCTACATTCCTTTCTTCTTTCCTACCTACCTACCTACTGTATACCTACTGTACATACCTACCTACCTACGTACTTCCTTCCTACCTACCCACCTATCTACTTACCTACCTACCCAATCAACATTTCTACTTACCTCGCTACCTACTTACCTACTAACTTGCAAAACTTTTAACTCTGACCTACCTTCGTGGAGGGAGGGAGGGAGAGAGAGAGAGAGAGAGAGAGAATGTGTGTGTGTGTGTGTGTGTGTGTGTGTGTGTGTGTGTGTGTGTGAGAGAGAGAGAGAGAGAGAGAGAGTGTGTGTGTGTGTGTGTGTGTGTGTGTGAGAGAGAGAGAGAGTGTGTGTGTGTGTGTGTGTGTGTGTACCACCCAGCAGACAGGAAGAGCACTGTTACATGTGAACCACCTCGTTCGAATCACACCTACTTACCTACTTACTAACGAACCTACCTACCTACCTACTTACTAACGAACCTACCAACCCATTACTCAACTTCCAATATCTACCTACCAATCAACCAAACCTACCTACCTACCTACCTACCAGTAAATCAAACCTACCTACCTACCTATCTACTTACTAACGAACCAACCAACCAATTAATCAACTTACAATACCTACCTACCAGTCAACCAAGCCTACCTACCTACCTACCTACCAGTCACACAAACCTACCTACCTATCTATCTACTTACTAACGAACCAACCAACCCATTCACTTACAATACCTACCTACCAGTCAACCAAGCCTACCTACCTACCTACCTACCAGTCACCCAAACCTACCTACCTATCTACTTACTAACGAACCAACCAAC
>NC_137009.1:37980652-37990652 GCF_032717465.1 Coenobita brevimanus
AAATAATTGCTAAAATATAAACCAGACAAAAATAAAAAAGTCATTACAAATCGTAATTACTACTAAAAAGGTGGTGGCGACCATCATCCACTCACTTGATGTAGTGCTGCCTACTTCTTCCTTAGCCTGTATCATTCTTTTTCTGTGCCTGCTCTCTTCTCTTCCTATTTCTCCCATCTTTCCTGTCACTTCTTATTGCTTTTCTTTCCTTTATAGGTGGCTTTACATTGACATGCCAAATGGTTTCCTGTAAGCCAAGAAACCATTTACAACGCTGAGTGGCAACCATATAACCAAACCATTCGTGCTCCCTACGTGTCAACAAGTGGATTGGTGGAGGGTTAGTGCCCCTCCCCGTAAAACAAATAACTCAAAGTCAACTGGCCACCCCTTACGGGATTATGGCGTCTGGCAATAGATAGATAGACTACTAAAAAGACCACTAAAAATTTTCCACAATCGTTTAATTTCAAAACACAAAAATTAACTTCAGAAAAATTTAAAAAGGCGTCGTTAAAACTCGTTACGTAGATTTAAACGATCAAAGACATTCAAACTGTAACGGCCGCCATAAAACCTAACGGAACCGACCCACAAATTCGAATTGGCAATAAATCATCTGGTCCGTGAATTAGCCGCTTTAGTATGGTGAAAGACTGACGAAGAGAGTGTATGTGAGTGAGGTGGAGGGGGGGAGAGGGAGGGGGAGGCCGAGGATAAGATGGAGGGACGGGGTGGAGAGGTATGTGAGAGAGGGGGGTGTGAGTTGGGAGCAGGGCAGTGAAATGGCGAGGGACAGGGCGACGTGGAGGCGATTTGTTTGTGGCCACCCCGAACGGGATTGAGGCGTCTGGCAATAGATAGACTGATAGATAGTACGGTGAGGGTTTTTTTATTGCTACTACACGATTTTACTTAGCTTCCATTTTCCTGATGATGAGGTTATTTTTTTCTAGACGATAATAATAATAATAATAATAATAATAATAATGATGATGATGATGATGATGATGATGACTGGTGCTGGTGATGATGATGATGATGAGGAGGAGGAGGAGGAATGAATAATGATGATAATGATGATGGTGAATGAAAAATGAAGATGATGATGATGGTGATGATGATGAATGAAGAATGAAGATGATGATGATGATATGATGATGAATGAAGAAAGATGATGAATCGCTTTCCTTCAGTTAATCTCTCTCTCTCTCTCTCTCTCTCTCTCTCTCTCCTTTCTTAGCTTCGCCATTCCCTCTTCCCAGTTCCTTATTTATTTTCCTTCAGTTAATACTCTCTCTCTCTCTCTCTCTCTCTCTCTCTCTCTCTCTCTTCTTAGCTTCGTTATTCCCTTTCTCCCAATTTCCTTCTTCACTTTCCTTCAAATAATTCTGTCTGTCTGTCTGTCTGTCTCTCTCTCTCTCTCCCTCTCCCATACCGATTACGGCACTAAGCATGACAAACCGTTACCGCATTACCACACACACACACGCACACACGCACACACACACACACACACACACACACACACCTCAACACACATACACTATTTTGAAGCCAATCCTGACCTATCAATATACTGCAAGAGTCACGCAATACTGCCATATGGTGAGGCTCCCGAGTTGCCTTCACGTGGTGGCATTGATATATACAGGCGGGGGAGTGATGGAGGGGACAACCACAGACTTCAGTTTGCAGGGTTCACGCTTCAGATAACACTGGAGCTACTACTACTACTACTACTATTACTGCTACTACTGATGCTACTACTACTACGGTATTATTATTATTATTATCATTATCATTACTACTACTACTACTATCATTACTATTATTATTATTATTGTTATTATTACTATTATTATTATTATTACCACGACTGCTACTATTATTACAACTACTACCACTACTACTACTATTATTATTACTACTACCACCTACTACTACTACAATCATTATTACTACCACCACTACTATTACCACCACCAAGTCAGTCTCATACACTCTTCTAGTCTGCCTCTCTCGCATACACTCTTCTAGTCAATCTCTCACATACTCTTCTAGTCAGTCTCTCAAACACCCTTCAAGTCTGCCCCTCTCTCATACTCTTCTAGTCAGTCTCTCACATACACTCTTCTAGTCAATAACACATACACTCTTCTAGTCAGTCTTTCACAAACACTTCTAGTCAGTCTCTTAAACACCCTTCAAGTCTGCCTCTCTCACATACTCTTCTAGTCAGTCTCTCACAAACACTCTTCTAGTCAATAACACACACTCCTCTTGTCAGTCTCTCAAACTCCTTTCTCACATACTCTTCTAGTCAGTCTCTCACATACACTCTTCTAGTCAATAACACACACTCTTCTAGTCAGTCTCTCTCACAAACACTCTTCTAGTCAATAACACATACACTCTTCTCTTCAGTCTCTCAAACACCTCTCTCACATAAACTCTTCTAGTCAGTCTCTCACATACACTCTTCTAGTCAATAACATAGGCTGCTTCCCCCAAGGAAAGAGAGGTAGCCGAGACAGGACGACACACTCCCCATTTACTCATCCACTCAAACATTCAATCGCATCTTAGCCCCAAGGGGGAGAAGGGACAGAAAAAAAACTAATTACTCAATCTAGGGGACGCTGACCGACCCAACCCTCACCAGAATAGCCACGCTCAAAGATAATCACACGACAATTACCTAATGCTATAATTGCCCTGGGCCTAGAAAACGATAATTATACTGTACCTATCATGGAACCCTCGATTTCACCAATTTGAGTGGACAGGAACTCGACATTTAATGGGATACAGGTTTCATTTATCCCTAATCCATTTTTAAGTCCTTCAGG
Source organism: Coenobita brevimanus (assembly GCF_032717465.1). Classification (NCBI taxonomy): domain Eukaryota; kingdom Metazoa; phylum Arthropoda; class Malacostraca; order Decapoda; family Coenobitidae; genus Coenobita; species Coenobita brevimanus. The sequence goes on from NC_137009.1 coordinate 37,983,505, forward strand.
AAATTTTGACTTGTATTTATTTATGTATTCAGGAAAATTGGTGTCTTTTATTCAGTTCTTGCCACAGACAAGGAAGTACGAATCCAAAAGCATTGAAATGTGGCCTTACACCCCCAAGGATGCCTAGAGTATACTGATGGTTATCTACCCACCAAGTTTCATGTCTTTATACAAACTGTCTGGCCTGTGGCCCTCTTCTGAAGATATTTGACATGGTGCACTTGGCGCGTGCCACTTGCACCGCCGGGGTGTGATAAAACCTGTCAAAAACAAATCTTAAAGAATTGGACTATCATATGGTGCAAACCACACAGTGATCGGCCATGTGGTTGCTGAGATATAAGCTTCTCAAAAGCGTTACGGTCGGGCCGGGCTGCGTTGGGTCGCTCATAACGTGAAAATGCCACTACTTGACGAGAAACTGGCGAGGGCTTCCGCCTCACTCGTAATTAATATTCCTGAGACATCATGGTTTACTCTTCATGACCTTCCCTACTGGCCAAAAAGATACATCCACCCATCATGCAAAATCACTCCTTTATCAACCCCTCCCCCTCCTTCTCTCTCTGAGAAGCACACACACACACACACACACACACACACACACACACACACACACACACACACACACACAACCCCTCACACACACACACACACAACCCCTCACACACACAAAAAAAACCTCCTCACACACATACACAACCCCCCACACACATACACAACCCCCTCCCACACACACACACACACACACACACACACACACAACCCCTCCCACCCACCCACACACACACACACACACCTCCCACCCACCCACACACACACACAACCCCACCCACCCATCCACACACACACACACACACACACACACAACCCCTCCCACCCACCCACACACACACACACAACCCTCCCACCCACCCACACACACCCCCACAACTCCCCCTCCCCCACACACACAGCCATGACCTCTAAACTAGTTTCTCTCTTTCCCAACGCATTTTTTCCAACAAGAAGGAAATATCGTGACTAGCGGGAAAAAAAATCTAGTCACGAATTTCCATGCAACCTTTTCATATATAATAAATTTTTGAGTAAATACCAGTAATATGGTTAATTAATAGTGTGTGTGTGTGTGTGTGTGTGTGTGTGTGTGTGTGTGTGTGTGAATGGGAGATTTCATAGGTTCAAAATTTGAGATGAGAAACTACAGTACTACTACTACTACCACCACCACCACATCACTACTACCACAACTACACCACCACCACTACTACTACTGCTACTACTACTAATACAACAACTACTACTACTACTAATACAACTACTACTACTACTACTACCATCACCACCACCACCACCACTACCACACCATCCCAGACACACATAAAAAAACACAAACAGTAACCTAGCACAAACAGCACACAAATATCACAAAATCACAGCGACCTAAATATAACGCAAAATATAACGCATACTTTGAGCATATTTTCTCGCCAGTTCACATACTTAACCCTTTCCAAAGCAATGACCTATTTTTCAACTTTTACTTTTGTTAAATACGAATGATTTTAGCCCTGAACTGTCTCTGTCTCTGTTTGTCTGTCTGTCTGTCTCTGTCTCTCTCTCTCTCCCTTTCCAAAGCAATGACCTAGTTTTTCAACTTTTATTTTGGTTGTATACGAACGATTTTAGTTCTGAACTGTCTCTGTCTCTGTCTGTCTGTCTGTCTGTCTGTCTCTCTCTCTCTCTCTCTCTCTCAACTATTTACAGGCGATTTTATTTGGGGGGAGGGGATTTATATCTCACGAAGTCACGAAGAAGTGCTATGGGAGTGGTAAAGCATTTATTTATTTATCTTTCCTAATGAGCTTCTTGAAATAAGCAGCAAAAGGACGAAAATCTGGGCCACGTTAAGCTAAATGGAGAATATTTAAGCAGGGTTCAATATATATATATATATATATATATATATATATATATATATATATATATATAAACACACACACACACACACTCATATTAGAGAGAGAGAGAGAGAGAGAGAGAGAGAGAGAATAGTATCTTTTTACCTGCGGCGAAGCCAACAGGTCTGTAAGTGGTACAATTGGGGAATTTTTTCCTTCTCCTTCAAGGAAAGTTGGAATATCTGCTTTTGGAGAGCTGCGCGATTTTCTTATGAAATATAAAGTCATTCAGCTTGAAATTCTGAGTCGATTTAACATGTCACCTGTTGCATCCGCTATAAGGCGATTTTCACTTAGGCTATAAAGAAGCATTTTAGCGACTTCGTGAACTACATCGTTGCTCTAATCTTTAAATTCTGAGTTGCTTTGGCGCTCTTTTTGTATTGCTTTTGTTTTTTCTTGGAAGAAGCGGTTTGCGGGCTCCTGGCTTTTGGTTCCTTCTCCCTTGTATTAATGAAAGAAAAAAAAAAACGCGCTAGCTATTAGGCGATATTTAATATTCGGCTAACAGGAGGCATTGTAGCGACTTCCTTGAGAAATAAAGAGAACAGCTGATGCATAGGTTGATGAAGAAAGGATCCTCTTGTTTTATCAGTCTTGTCCCCCTTCACTCTCACTCTCCACGAAGATAAAGATATAAAGAAAGGAAGATAAGAGTCTGACCGATAATACTAAGATGTGACTTTGCTTTCCATGGGCAAGATAAGAATAGAATGAGTGTCTGTCTCTGTCTGCCTCTCTCTCTCTGCATCTACCTTATCTATCTATCTATCTTTTTCCCTTCATTCATGTCGATTTATCTACCACCTCCCCAATATCTAACTATCTATATCTATCTAACTATCTATATCTATCTATTTATCTATCTTTTTCTCTTCATTCATGTCAGTTTATCTACCACCTCCCCACTATCTATCTATCTACCTTTTTACTTAATCGATTTATCTACCACCTCCCCACTATCTATCTATCAGTCTATCTTTTCTCATCATTCATGTCGATTTATCTACCACCTCCCCTCTATCTAACCATCTATCTATCTATCTAAACTTCCGAGTGGCTAACCTTACTGAGTAGTGAAGGGAAAGGACGTATGAGAGAGGCCATGAACCATTACCGGGTACAAAGAAGGCAGTAGTCAACACTCTCTTGGCACTCTTCCATGCCACCATCCCTTCACTCAGTGCCACGGTCAAGTAGAATGAGAGTATAACAGGAGTATAACAATTAGGGGAGTATATTAGGCCATGAAGTATTACCGGGTACAAAGAAGGCAGTAGTCAACACTCTCTTGGCACTCTTCCATGCCACCATCCCTTCACCTAGTGCCACGGTCAAGTATAATGAGAGTATAACAGGAGTATAACAACTAGGGGAGTATGAGGCCATGAAATATTACCGGGTACAAAGAAGGCAGTAGTAAACACTCTCTTGGCACTCTTCCATGGCATCCTCCCTTCACTCAGTGCCACGGTCAAGTATAATGAGAGTATAACAGGAGTATAACAGAACTATGGGAGTATATTAGGCCATGAAATATTACCGGGTACACACAAGCCGGTGATAGCATAATAAGAGTATACCATCATCATCAACCGGACCTCCTTTCCAACCCTAGGGCAGGGTGAGGAGTAGCAATGTCCAGACAGCCCAAACTTGACCAATCCAATGGGCCACGCTTCCATTCACTCACCACTCAAGCCCCCGGAATCCTGGCTCTATCGGATCCGCCAAAACATTCACCACATTCTATAGCTTCACACAAACGTATCCGATAGAGTCAATACAGACGCTGCCACGTTAAAAAAGGGGTGCCAAATCCCTGATCATGCACTTCTCACAACATTCATCCAGCCAGCTCGATCTCTTGTCAGTCCCCTAGCCTCACCGACTTCCATACCTCTCTTCCTCACACACTCATCCACCATATCCCATAACAGGAGCATAACACGACTAACAGCAGCGTACAATGTGATAAGAGTAATATGAGTGAAATTTAAGGGTGTTGCAGAGTGGAAAAGGATGGACAGGTTAGGGAAAGGCCATGATGTATTGTAGGGCACACACACACACACACACACACACACACACACACACACACACACACGAGAGAGAGAGAGAGAGAGAGAGAGAGAGAGAGAGAGAGAGAGAGAGAGGGCTCAATCACTTCCGTAGCACTTTTTCGTGACTAGCATCATATTTTAGCATTAACCTCTTATAAAACGAGAGAGAGAGAGACAGACAGACAGACAGACAGAGAGAGAGAGACAGACAGACAGAGCGCTCAACCATTTCCGCAGCACTTCTTCGTGACTAGCATCATATTCTAGCGTTAACCTATTGTGCAACTCAGTAATATGGGCTTATATTATTATCTGTTTCCTGTCTTATCTATGCTATCACTATCCGCTCATTATCCTCTTATCTTTATGCGTATTTCCTTTGTAAATATTTTGGAAATGTTGAGTTACGTTGATTCCTTTACTGAATTTATATATTTATCCATTTACCCTTTATTAAATCTACTTTGAATTATTAGTTTTTATCATTTTTTATTTTTATGCCTCTCTCTCTCTCTCTCTCTCTCTCTCTCTCTCTCTCTCTCTCTCTCTCTCTCTCATTATTTCATCCATTTATCCTTTATCTCTCTCTCTCTCTCTCTCATTATTTCATCCATTTATCCTTTACTAATCCTACTTGAATTATTATTTTTTTTTTTCATGTTTCTCTCTCTCTCTCTCTCTCTCTCTCTCTCTCTCTCTCTCTCTCTCTCTCATTATTTCATCCATTTATCCTTTACTAATCCTACTTGAATTATTAGTTTCCATCATTTTTTTATTTTCATGCTTCTCTCTCTCTCTGGCTATACTGTAGTGCGTTTACTCTCACTTGGCAAAATCCCTAACCCTTTTGCAGTTTCTGTGATGGTCAGGCGGGGTTACAGGTGATTTAACTAGTAACCAAGGAGACTCAGTCCTCTCATAACTAAGCCCTGGGGTTCGCCGAATTTCACGCAGCCGCAACTTATTGTGTATGTATGTATGTACTGTACGTACGTATGTATGTATGTATGTACGTACGTACTGTATGTATGTACGAACGAATTAATGCAGTGTGTATGTATGTGTACGAGTATATGTATGTATGTACGTAGGTACTGTATGTATGTAAGAACGAATTAATGCAGTGTGTATGTATGTGTACGAGTATATGTATGTATGTATGAGTACCAGTATACTATATGTATGAATGTATGCATATAACTATACATGTATGTATGTATGTATGTATGCATGCATGCGTGTGTATGTATGCACGAATTAATGCAAGATATACCTATGTGCACAAGTATATGTATGTATGTATGTATGTATTTGTACGAGTATATGCATGTATGTATGCACAAATGTATGCACGTATAAGTATTAGTGTGTTTGTGCCTGTGTCTGTGTGTACGTATGTAGGTGTGTGCTAGTCAGCCATCATTATCCTCACATCTGGTACAAAAACGTTCACGCCAGCACCATGAATAACAGCCGTGTACTCGTGTGTTTAGCAGGCTCATTCCTTTATACTCGTGTGTTTAGCAGGCTCATTTCTTTATACTCGTGTGTTTAGGAGGCTCATTCCTTTATACTCGTGTGTTTAGCAGGCTCATTTCTTTATACTCGTGTGTTTAGCAGGCTCATTTCTTTATACTCGTGTGTTTAACAGGCTCATTTCTTTATACTCGTGTGTTTAGCAGGCTCATGTCTTTATACTCGTGTGTTTAACAGGCTCATTTCTTTATACTCGTGTGTTTAGCAGGCTCATTTCTTTATACCTAACAGATCCACAACCTCTTCCAGCACAGGTGATGGCCAAATGAAGTTAGATTGAGGTGGATTTGACTAGTAACCAAGGAGGCACATTCCTACCATCATCATCATCATCACCATCACCACCACCATCCTGATCCCATATCCCTGAACATACTTCCCAAATCTACGTTACATAAATCAACCCTTACTCACTTGACAGCTATCTTACGTTCATTTAGCATTTCCTCAGGTGGCTATCATTTCTTGAGGGTCAGTGAAGGAGGGGAAGGAAGGGAACGAGGCCAGAATGACGACCCTTAGACTTACTTCCGGTATTTCACACTATCTGTACTTATAAAAATGTTCGGGGCACCCACTATGCCAATTGGGAACCTTGATATAACATTGATGGTTGGGATGGTATTGTAAGGGGTGGTGGTGGTGAATGTGTGTGTGTGTGTGTGTGTGTGTGTGTGTGTGTGTGTGTGTGTGTGTGTGTGTGTGTGTGTGTGTGTGTGTGTGTGTGTGTGTGTGTGTGTGTGTGTGTGTAATTCAGTTATCCTTCGTGCCAAAACTACTCTTCATGGTAAAACACAATGAAAAACAAACAGTGGCCCTTTCGACTGACGTAATTTGTTGTTTTGGGTACGAAGAGGCTAAAAAATAACCCCAATACTTATATGTGGGTAGAATTCTCGAGGTAATTTAGTTATTCTTTGTGGAGAAACTACTCTTACCGGTAAAACACAACGGAAAACAAACAGTGGATCTTTTGACTGACGTAATTTGTTGTTTAGGGTACGAAAAGTCTTAAAAATAATCCCAGTATTTATGTGTTGAATTCTCGAGGTAATTTAGTTATTCTTTGTACAAAAACTACTCTCAACGGTAAAGCATAAAAACAAACAGTGAATCTTTTGACTGACGTGATTTGTTCCTTAGGGTATGACAATGCTTTAAAAATTACTCCAATATTTATCTGTGGGTAGAAAGCTAGAGGGAATTTATTCTTTGCGGAAAAACTACTCTCAACGTTAAAGCATAAAGAAAAACAATGGCTCGTTTTATTGACGTGATTTGCTGTTTAGAGTGAAATAATTTGGTCAGCTGTTTAATAATATACAAATCAGTGAAATGCGTACTGAAACCATTTGCCAAAAGGATTCGTTTAGTTTTTGTAATGAACTCTGTAAATTGGTTGACTCTTTGCCACTTGATGATTCTTTTAATTTGTTGATAGAGAGATAGGTAGGCAGACAGACAGACAGATAGATAGACAGACAAATGGATAGATACACAAATGAATAGATATACAGACAGATGGACAGACAGACAGACACATGGAAAGAGACAGACAAATGGATAGATAGACAAATGGACAGATTGA
>NC_137009.1:37995652-37998152 GCF_032717465.1 Coenobita brevimanus
GAGAGAGAGAGAGAGAGAGAGAGAGAGAGAGAGAGAGATGGTACTGAGGAAGTGCCGTAGTACATGAGGAAGGCGGAAGAGATATATAAAACTGATAACCTATGACCTAACTTTCCCAAATGGACCCACTGACCTCATCCCACCCCCAACCCAACTCCAAGCCACACCCAATCCAACCCCAACCCCAACCCACACCAAACCCAACCCCAACCAACACCGTAACCCAACCCAACCCCAACCCACATCCTAATCCAAACCCAACCCAACCCCAACCCACACCTAAACCCAACCCAACTCAAGCCACACCCCTACTCCAACCCAACCCACACCCTAACCCATCCCAACCCACCCCCTAATCCAACCCAACCCAAGCCACACCCTAACCCAACCCAACCTAAGCCACACCCCAACCCAAGCCACACCCTAACCCAACCCCAACCCACACTCTAACCCAACCCCAACCAACACACTAACCCAATCTAACCCAACCCAACCCGCCGACTTCACCCCAATTCCAACCCAACTCCATTCCCACCCTCACTGCATCCATGTCCCCTTAACCCATCTTATCTCTACCTTCTTATCCTTCCTATCTATCTATCTATTTATCTATCTATCTGTCTATTATCACAGCATGCTTTATCCCCTCCTAATACATCTTACCCCATCCTAACACACTTCTAGGCCAAATAGAATCACCATCATCATCATCATCAATTCCACAACCACTTCTGCACCACCACCACCACCACCACTACAATTATTACCATTACTGCTGAATAATAATAGTAGTAGTAGTAGTAGTAGTAGCAGCAGCAGTAGTAGTGGTAAAAATAATAAAATAAATAATAATCTCTCTATATATAACAAAGGGAGGTAGCCGAGACAGGACGACACATCCCCAATTTACTCACCCAAACACACACATATATCGTATCTCAGCCCCAAGGGAGTTTAATAATACCGGTAATAGTAATGACACCCCCCCCCACACACACAGCAATGAGTATCCATATAGCCAAGGGGTGAAGGGGGACGGGGGTGAAGGGGGAATGCGGAAAAGGAAGAGCCTAAATGGAAACTAGAAATAAAAAATGCATTTTAAAAAAATACAAATTTCTATTATTTAGGCACCGAAGAACGGGATTATTATTTCATGTCCCCTCCTCGTGTGTGTGTGTGTGTGTGTGTGTGTGTGTGTGTGTGTGTGTGTGTGTGTGTGTGTGTGTGTGTGTGTGTGTGTTTTACGGCAACAAGAATAAACCTAAAAATACGTCATCGGAAGGAGTTAAGGGATAGATGACCAGCCTCGGCCCCAGGTGAAATAACACAACCCTACTGTTCCAATTCGTTTCCACAGCACTTCTTCGTGACTAGCGCCATTTTCTAGTGTTGATCTCACTATCTATCTATCTACTGTGCGGATCTTGAATTTGGCTGTTGTTGTTTTTGTTTGTTTTTTCTTTGGATTGAACAATTTGCGGGAGTCTGGCCTTTGGTTCCTTCTTCCTTGAATTAAAAAAAAAAAAAGAAGACTTAATCCCATAAGGAGTGGCCACAAACAAATCGCCTCCATGTCGCCCTGTCCTCCGCCATTTCACTGCCCTGCTCCCATCTCATTCCCCACTCTCTCGTTCACCTCCCCACTCGCATCTCAAACTATACCTCAGCAATTAGGAGGGAGATCTGAAATGTTATGCCTAGTTAAATTAAATAACATATAGGTACATATATAAATCGCTATATTCGTGTCAAAGATGTAGATTTCCTCACTATAACAATTCTGAAGATGTATATGACTTGATCCCGCTATAACGTTTATGTAAGATTCGATTATGACCACACTGCATTCTGCATTTCCGCGTTCCAACCAGCAAAAAATAATGAATAAATAAATAAATCGATATGGTATATTAAACAAACAGAACAGGCCCTCCCATTTATTTTTTACTTCACCTGAGTATGTATAGAAAAATATAATTCTCACACGTAACCATAAAAAGATAAAAAACACCATAAATTCCACCACAACAATCAGATACACTCGAACGTTACGTTTTGGCGCCAATATTTTCATCCGCGCGGCCTCACCATTTAGAGCAGCAGGCGACCTTGACCCTTCCACCCAGAGACCACAAGTATGAGAGTCCCTCGCCACCCGGACCTGCTTACGTCACCGGGCGGCCATGATGGGAAGAGGACTAGTTTTTCGTGTTTTTCGTCCCGGCAGTTTTTTTTTTTTTTTTTTTTTTAATACTTTTTTCGACTCCTATCTGCTTGCTTTTTTTTTTTTTTTTTTCAGAATCGACATGAATATACAAAATTTCGTTTCCTTGTTCTTCCTACAGATACGAATGTGATTTACGATAATCTTTTCTTATGCAACTGAGGCATTAAAATCTCCCTTAACACCTCTTTCTTTGTGATTTATTCTACTTATTGAACCTCATTACCTTCTCGTACGTTATTGATGTCAAACTATGGTGATGTTAATGCAATA
>NC_137009.1:38003152-38048152 GCF_032717465.1 Coenobita brevimanus
CCCTTACGGGATTATGTCGTCTGGCATTAAACAGATAGACAGATGCATATTACAACACCGAGCACCATGGTTATAAACTACAGTAAATCTTTCTACCTACCCTACCTACATTGCAGCCAATCTCTGGTTTCATGCGAAATAAATAATAATGCATTTATGGATGGTTGTAAATGCCGTATTATGTATACAACCTATACCTATTTATCTATCAACTATATTTCTAAGTATATCTATTTCTACAGCAACAATCTCCGTATCAAAATCTATTTATATGTCTGTTGCTAAAATCAACTTAAATCAACAGTTAAAAAGTATGGTACTGTGTAAAAATCGAATGCTATTACAGTAGTACAATCCAAACACACACACACACAATTTTATATAAATAGATAAAAGGTATACGTTTACAGTACCGTATGTAAATGTATATACAGTAGGTTATGCTCTTGGAAACGGTTCTACTACAGATAAATCTACGGGTAGTGGTCATGTAGATACCAAAGACAAACAGGTACAATAAGGCTGGACTTATCTACGAGTTGGGTGGCGTGTGGGGAGGAGTGATAAGCTGGGGGAACAACACCCATTACTGTCTCCAATCACCAATCATGGCCACTCATAGGCCTAATTCACTTCCATTAACGCTATCCTCTTTCATGGGTCTCATTATGTTCGAAATATCAAACCTAAACTGAATAAACACGTGAGGAAAACTAAATACATCATCATCCTTGTTAAGTGGGGACTGTTCACACTCTTACATACAAATTTAAAAATCTGTGATTAAAATAATGCTGGAGGCAATGACCTAGCGTGGAAAATTTAAATAATGTCCTACAACCACCATCTCATTTTGAATTTTAAGTTAACATAATACCGGTAAACCGACAAGGATACAGGCCCTGGTAAAAGAACTCTAGTAGTGAAGGGATTAATCAATGCTGTATCCCATCTTTACCAGGCCTATATTCACGGCGGTTAAGCTCCGTAATGCCTCTTCCTTAGCTACTTATTTTTGGATATACTGTATATGGTTAACTGCCCACGATACCACTTCTGCCTGTTAACCCACGATAAATTTCTACCATAAACAGTCAAAGTAAACTCTGGAATCAGCCCACTAGTTTTTATCACTAATGGATGAACTGTAGGAAAACACATAAGTACCTCTCTCTCCCTCTCTCTCTCTCTCTAAAGGGGGGTGGAGTGGGGGGGGGGAAGGAGCAGAAACATTATCATCACCATCATCTAATGACCCATTTCCCACTATTACAACATAAATTAGAGAGAGGATCCACAAACAGGAAAACACAGAGCCAAGAAAGCTATCACAAAAATCATTCTATCCCTACATCCATCAGAACCATGGCAGGATTAGGGTTGTTGATTATGGCTGTAATATGGCGATAAAATATAACCAGACACAGCACATAACTACAAAAATCTCTCAGCTTCCTCCCTATCCCTTGAAAGGAAGATGGTGAACTGCAGAGAGGTAACTTCAACCTGCAGTCTACCAATTTCATGTTAAGATGCTCCTGGGGCTAAGATAATAACATAAGTGGGCATGATACAGGAAATAAGGGAATGAAAACAAGAAACAGAGAATCTATCGCCAGACATAAGATAACACTTCAGTGGATAGGAGCTTCTGTGGTCAAACAATACTATATGAATTATGAGCTTGACAGATGGGGAGAGAGTTGCACAGACCACCACCACCACCAATATCACCCTAAACTTATTAGTCACTAATATATGGTCAATATCACCCAAAAATGTGAAGTGTAATGGTAGGATAACTTTAAAATGAATACAATACACCATGTAGGAGAGAGAGAGAGAATTACTTAAAGCTTGGCCTAACGGGTATACTGTATAATAATGCAATACAACCTTGGACTCCACATCCTGCACCACATCATGAAGGATGATATAAGGACCCATCATTATGAACAAGAAAGCAAAGAACAGATTATGCCTATATTATGAGTACGCATGTCCAGTTTAAAAATTATTCAAATCAAAAAGCTAGATGGGTGACAATAATGTTTTGAGATTTCCTAGCTTGTATCCTTGTATGCTGTGTAGTGTGTACAGTAGTTAGTGTGGAACCGCTGCAACAAATGCACTGTAGTCAGACATGCTACAAAATGCAATGAGCCATAACCTATCGTACCATCCACACAACACGGACAGAATGATTGTTGGAGGGTGTACTCCCATTACGAAAACATGCACCTTCATGTGGCAACCAATACTGTACCGCAAAATGCCTTAAAAAAGGAAATTTAAAATTTTCAACGCTATCATGCAACAGTCTGGATCTGGCAGTTTCTGCTCATCGTGCATTTGATCCCTAACAGGATACTGAGGTCAAAATCTCCCAGATGAAGGAGATGGTGCATGACTAACATCATCACCATCATTATCCTAGACCTTTTTTCCCACTTAACGACAGGGTGAGGTACAATTCAAAAACAAGAAATAACAAAGTAGGCTATGAATGAGGGTAAACTATCAACAGCATGCTCAGCAAAATGAATTAGACACTCATTCACACACTATTCAAGCACCCAAAATTCTGACTTCACACAAATGTGATATTTCCTTATCGCATTACAAAGCTTGTTGACCTCTACTATGTACTGTGTAATGTACACAGAAACATAGGGACCTAGATAATACACTACATGAGTACCATCTTAAAAAAAAAAAAAAAAAAAAAAAAAAGAAAAAAGTATGGATACTGATTCAACCACATTTATACAGCACCGAGATCTGGGACAGAATTAGCTGCAGTATTATGATGGAGGCTCTTCCTCCATGCAAAGGGATCTTTGTATGCAGCATGTGTTATGGGTGTAATGCTGTATAATGGTGAGACCTGGGCTGTAAAGGAAGAGGATATTCACAGGCTCAAACATACAGAAATGACAACAATTTGGTAGATGTGCAGTGCATCCCTGAGTGCGAGGCCTGAGAGGGCTAGGTTAATGATGGAAGAGCTGAAAGGTAGGATAGGACTGGAATGTATTGGTGTTGTGATGAGGAGAGGCAGAGTGAGATGGTCTGGGCATGTGAGGAGGATGAGGGATGATAACTGGGTGCAGAAAGTGAGAAGTCTGAACATCTGGGGTAAGGTTGCCAGAAGTAAACTGAAAAAGACTTGGGATAAGGTCATTAAGTGTGACCTTAGGGATGAATGACAGAACAGGGAAGCTGCCACAGACTGGGCAGCACGGACAGCCGCCATTAGCTGAGCAATGCCGTTGCATGCATGTATGTTGGAGCCTATGAAAACGATTAACGATAGTTCTGCGATTTTGTTTCTTCACCTTTTCTGGATCCTGTCCACCACTTCGCTGGACAAGGTTCTTCCTACGCTGAATAAAACTTTGGTGTCATCCAGAATAAAATGCCTAAGTGATCAGTTGCCCCAAAACAGGTTAACAGTAAGAACAAAATATGAATGATGTCCAGTAAAATCTGAAAGATTATCTTGGCCATTGTCCACAACTAACACAAAACTGGTACGGAACAGGTAAGCTGGTGATAATTCCAGTATAGGCCTATGATACCTAAAAAAAAGTTTAAAATTCATGCCTCATTTTGCTGCACTCTAGCTTCAGCCACAACTCTTAAAATAAATTGAACTTGTGAAATGGCGGGGGACAGGGCGACATGAAGGCAGTTTGTTTGTGGACACCCCTTACAGAATTAAGGCGTCTGGCAATAGACAGATAGGTTTTCTACCCAATCCAATGACACTGATTATAACATGCTTAAATCAGAATTGGCATAGGATGTTGATGTGGTGACACTTTCCAGCATCATTTTAAATATTCATTTCTTCAATTAACAACATATAAACAAATCCATAAGGTGAAAGCCATGAGTAAGCAGCAAGACAAAGTAATAATCATAATCCCAGAGTCCGCCCTACCCTCAGTGTTTTCTGGTCCACTATGGGTCTCCCTAACGTTACACAAGTAGGAAGCACGGAGTAAACACCAGCCTGCAGATGACACACAACCACAACACTCCCCAACACCATAATTACAAATACCGGTACCTACAGTCCATAACCACTCACAAACTATCAATTATGAGCACTGTTCTCTTCTGCTCAAGGATCCAGGCAACAGTGTATATTATTCTTCCTGGCAACAAATGAATTTATTCAGCTCAGGAAAGACCCCATGAACTGATGGCATTAACTTTTGGACTCTTATTCTATTCATCATTCCCCCAATCAAAAAATCTAACACACGATGAAGCCACTTACATATGTATTTACCACCTTAGCAGGTTAAACTCTACTGCACTGTGATTCTTATAGTCTTAACCCCTTCAGAGCAATGTAGAATGGGATATAACATTAGCAAAAACAAAATACCCTGTACTGTCAAAATGACAGGTTTGACGAGGATTCTTTCTAGCCTTTTAAGGAAGAGGGCTTGCCATAAGCTGATGAATAGTACAGTATATGAGAACTAGGAAGAGTAAACTAATACAGTACCACTCATAATAATAACAATAATAATAATAACAACAACAACAGTATGGTAATAATCATTATTATCATAATGTAGAGGATAACTCTTAACAGAAATCTTTCTAAGCTAAAGGTGTGTGGTGCAATCTGTTATGGCACACAGAAAGGGACCACACAGGCTACTTAGTCATGGGAAAATGCCATCCCATGTCAAAATAGAGTACCAGTATTCCATCTATCATCCATTGTGTAGTACTATATTTTACAAACAAATTCATGTGGTACTGTATCAAAATAACCCCAATTATTTACTGTGCCTACGGTATCTAAAAAATTCATGCTTTGTAGTGAATTACGGTATGTTATATCTAATTCCTTCTCAAAGATATAAGCTCACAAACATAACTACTGGTACCATACTTCCCTTTTACTCTAACCTGGCCCTAAACTGCCATCTCTCCATCTTGAATGCCAAGCTGTAATGTCAGATTAGCACTAAATATGATGCTAGTCATGCAAAATTGCTATGGAACGTGTACAGCTGTAGCACTGTTTTTATATGCCGCTGAGCCACGAGAAATAAGTTCTAAGAGGATGACAAGCTGGGCCAAGTTAAAATAAAGTAACTACTGTACCATATCAGGCGGGTACTGTATTGCATTTTAACACCAAATACGACAACGTGGTGATAAGTTCTTAGCATGCCATACTCCAGGTCTGGCCAAGCATACAAATATCAACGAGGACACTCATGCTCTTATCTGTCACCTTGTACACGTGTTGTCTGCCCTGCACTTTGAGTCTTACAGAAGCCCTCATGCACTTCTTTTCTGAGGGGACTGACAAGACTAAAGGACCCAGCATGCATAATTATCTTAATTTATATTTAAAAAAAAAAAAAAAAGACTGATGCCTGCACAAAACATCAACAACATACTGTCATAATGAAAAAAGAAAAAAAAAAAAAAGATTAGTAAATAATACACAGTATGCATGCTTAACTATCTTATTTTATAAAAACAGGCACTGATCCTTGCACCTTACATCAATAAGTCATGATAAAGTATATATCAATCAGTAAAAGAGTACCCTAGTACAGTATCATTGTCTAATTTATCATGAAAGCTCAGTTGATGGCCCGGGGATAGTAGATTGGAGGATCAACCAGGCTAGTAACCAAGGAGACTCACATTTACCCCATAACTAAGGTTCATCAAAATTTCATGTCACAATAACCCAGTATTTAGGTTGCTGAGTGGCCCAGTTCCATCAGATAAACTCACTATATTGAATTACCGTACACAAAAATGTCATGCTTTACCTAGATCAACAAATTATAAAACCTTCCACCTCACCACAAATTCAAAAAGTGACAAATTACATAATACACTGTACTATTTGTAGCTAAGTTCATTGCCCTATAGCCTACTTTGTTAGCTACTCTTTGTGTTCAATATCCACAAATCACGTATGCACTCAAAGAACAACGGTTTATAATTCGATAACAACATAAAGTATATATTTTCCGTGACAGACATAAGTAATTTAAACCCCAAGTAAAGCGTATATAGGTTAACCCCTTGAACCTGTGACGTATCTTATCTATCATTCTGGCGTATTTAACTCTGGAATCTATGGCAGAGCTGGGGTTCAATCGGCTCTATCTAACCTTTACTGTATGGAAAAACTCACATAAACTTAACATCTTCTTGAGGTAGCAAGAATAAGGTACACACGTCAGTCGAGGCAAGGTGGTTAAAAACTAAGATACGTATCAATTTACATAGACACACACGCTATCTTACCTTGTCAACCACAGCCACCAGGAGCAGAAGCGTGGCCACCGCCCTCACGCCAGTCATCTTCACTAGCTTGCAGTCCCTTGTTCAGCCTCGCACCATAATACGATGAGGAACAGGAAATCTAAGCCGATCTTCAGTCAAGCCGAGTGCCCCTACACAATGAAACAATGGTCTTATCCCGCCTATATCCAGAGTCTAGTGCCGGGATTTTTACTATCGGTGGTATAAGTGCACTCTTGTAGTAGCTAAACTGGTGAAGATGCGGTAAATCAGATAACAACAAGGCAAGATGACTGAACGCCAGCGCTAAAGACTGAATACCTCCCCCCTCGCTGTCCGCGTTAGTACTGAGTCTGCTCGGCCGGTGTCGCATCGTTAACAACAAAGACGGTGGTGCCATATCTCCCCTCTGTGCCAAATCTCCACCCACTTCCTGAGTTTTTTTATTAATCATCAGTCATTATCCCCTTCCTTATCTAGCTCGTGTGTCTTGACGCATCCACATTAACATGAAGGCAGTTCCGGCTTCCTGAGCATTAAGATATACCGGTGCACGAATGCAGATATGAATTATAAGCCATTATGTTCCTGCTGTGGTTATGAAGGTACGGGGTTACGTTTTATTTATGTCACAGGGAACAGATCAACACAGCATCCCAAAACTGAGAACATTTTTAAATATCGAATATCGTGTCGGGCCTCAGGTCTATTAAATGAAACGCCTTTTATTCAGTCATTTATTTATGTTTGATGTCTTTACCTGCTTTTTACCGCCTTCGAGCGTCTTCTTCTTGCTGATACACTGAGGTAGGTATCTTTTATTTTCTTTTATATGATTTTATCTTTGCTGTCTCCACTTGCTTCTTCGACCTCCTTAGCGTTTTTTCCATCCATAAACCGAGATAGCAGTATCTTTCATATCTTTTGGTTATGAATTTATTTTGCTTAATGTCCCAACAGTTATTATTATTATTATTATTATTATTATTATTATTATTATATATCTATTTCCAGACGCCATAATCCCATTAGGGGTGGCCATTTGACTTTGAGTTATTTGTTTTACAGGGAGGGGCACTAACTCTTTACCAACCCACTTGTTATTATTATTATTATTATTATTATTATTTATTAGGTGTTAGGTGGTGGCGACCATCCTCCACTCACTTGATGTAGTGCTGCCTACTTCTTCCTTAGCCTTTATCATTCTTTTTCTGTGCCTGCCCTCCTCTCTTCCTTCCATCTTTCCTGTCATTTCTTATTGCTCTTCTTTCCATTACAGGTGGCTTTACATTGAGTGACAAGCCAAATGGTTTCCTGTAAGCCAAGAAACCATTTACAACGCTGGGTGGTAACCATATAACCGACCCATACGTGCTCCCTACGTGTCAACAAGTGGGTTGGTGGAGGGTTAGTGCCCCTCCCCGTAAAACCAAAAACTCAGAGTCAAATGGCCATCCCTTACAGGATTATGGCACCTGGCAATAGATACATAGATAGATTATTATTTTGTGGTAGGTGAGGGCGCTCACCATCCACTCACTTGATGTAGTGCTGCTCTCGGGTGTCTGCCCTTTCCTCTCCTCCATCCTTCTTTCCATCCATCCTCTTCTGTCTTTCTTTCCTTCATTCTTTCCTCTTTCTTCTGCCTGCGGGTGACTTTGCACTCCCTCTTGTGTCTTTCTTTCCTTCATTCTTTCCTCTTCCTTCAGCCTGTGGGTGACTCTACACCAAGTGACAAGTCAAATGGTTTCCTGTACACCAGGAAACCATTTACTACGTTGGGTGGTAACCATATAACCAAATTTTGGCGCCTGGTAGTTTAGTGGGTAATAACGGTGCTCCAATCGGATTGAGCCGGTGAAGGTTTATATCCAAGGAGTGGTTGGGGTTTATTGCTCACGTAGTGCCACTCAGGGATGAGTGAGGCTGGTCACTCTCATCTTAAATGCCAGGACCAACTTGCCTAGTCCCGGGCTCCTACGCTCCTCATGGGGCAACGTAGGATTAGATGATGGATGGATGGATTATTATTATTATTATTATTATTATTATTATTATCATTATTATTATTGTTGTTGTTGTTGTTGTTCCTCTCATCCTTCTACTTCTCCCTCTTCTCCTCCTCCTTCGAATTCTACTACTTCTTCCCCTTCTCCTCCTCCACCTCCTCCTTCTTCTATTTCTTCTCCCCTTTCACCTCCTCCTCTTTCTTATCCTATTTTTTTCTTGTACACTTAACAACGGTAGGCAAGCGTCATCAAAGCTTTACACGGCTTTAGTAGTAACGAAAAAACTGCACTTTACTGTTAGCATTGGTATAATTATGGTCTTATTCATGATCATTACTATTTTTTGTGTTATTGTGCTTTTCTCTTCTAATCCAGGGACCTTACTCATTCAATTAGTTGGTGATGGTTGGAGAGAGAGAGAGAGAGAGAGAGAGAGAGAGAGAGAGAGAGAGAGAGAGAGAGAGAGAGAGAGAGAGAGAGAGGCAGACAAACAAGCAGAGACAGACAGACAAAAAAGCAGAGACACAGACAGACAGACAGACAGACAGACACACACACACACATGGTCACTCCCCCACCTCCTCACACACACACACACACACACACACACACACACACACTCATTCCTTCACATAGCTTCACTCATTCCCTCACACACCCTCACTCATTCCCTCATACACACACACACACACACACACACACACACACACATGGTCACTCCCCCACCTCCTCTCACACACACACACACACACACACACACACACACACACACACACACACACTCCTCCACACCCACCCATCCACCCACCCACCCACACACACACACACACACACACACATGCTCACTCCACCACCCCTCACACACACACACACACACACACACACACACACACACACACACACACACACACACAGGTCCACGGGGAACTAAATTATCTGGGTAATTGAAGACACCCTTGGGAAGCATCCATCTGTTTACGTCGAGGTGTTCCTTGATGGGCGGGTGAGAGGACAATGGATGGATCTTTTTTTATTTCTTACTCTCACACTCTTATTCCTACTCACTGGGATAATAATAATAATAATAATAATAATAGTAATACCGTATCCATCCCCCAACACATTCCTAAAGATGCAGCATATCTTTGAACACCCACCCCAGACGCACACCACACACACACACACACACACACACACACACACACACACACACACACACACACACACACACACACACACACACACACACCCACAAAACTCTACGGTTCCAACTTCCCATATTTCATCCTCCAAAAAGATGACGTTGCCCAGTGAGTGAGTGACACAGTTGGGGACACATACTGGTTTGGGCCTCCCTTGTGAGTGCACCACAAAGAAAAAAAAATACAAGAGAATATTAGTGTATAATAAGAAATATAAATGACTAAGGAAGAAGTGCTACGAAATTCCGTATGCCAACAAGAATATGACCTAGTGGCGTAAGGATACCAGTGTGACCGTACCATGCAACGTTCCCATCATCCTTCGCGGCAAAAACTAGTTCCACCCTTGCAGTATAGGAAGTGACCATCTCTAGTCCGGATACCGTATTTACAAACCTTCTAGAACTATAAAGGTATATAACGTTCCTTGCCTATACCTATTCCTCACTCATATAGCCACCATGTACTTCAAAATCAAACTGGAATAAATTTGAGAGCGGAAAAAAAAAAAATCCGACATGACATTCAATTTGATCTTACCTGGCAGATTTAAGTCTCATTTTAGCCGATTATCTGTTATTTAACGGCATAGTAAGATAAATACGGCATCCATGAAATAATTTCCTGGTTATATCTTCATATATCTGTACAGTTTAGCATTCGATATTGAGAGGGAGCAGTTATATACCAAGTGAGAGTAAACCTAACACATATATCCTTCCCCGGAGATTTATTTTTCCTGCAAACTGATAAAGAAACTTCATAAATACGGAAGATGCGGAAGTGACGATTTATGGATACCAGTTATCGTGCTGCTGTGGAGATAAAGATTATAAAGGTGGTTAGTGCTACTGTGGTATTTGAAAATTTAGCTGACACGGAAGAAGGTCCCTGTTCCAAGATAAGCTGAGAGAAAAGTTTACGGAAAGTAGGAAATGGCTGGTATTGATTCTCTCTCTCACCCTCTCTCTCTCTCTCTCTCTCTCTCTCGTTGCCGCCGCGCGAATCTACCTCGCTCAGGCAGGACCATAAGGACTTTAAAAATGAAGTTGACAAGCCTATTCTCTTTTCACTTTAATTTCGACTGGATTTTTCGTTCTTTTGTAGTTTGTTTCACGTAGCTCAGGGGCGCGAAAGACGATACTACATCTCTACCTCCTTTCTTCAGCACTTCTTCGTGACTATAGCAACATATTCCAGGGTTGATTTAGTCCTTTTGCAACTTGTTTCACGTAGCTCAGTGGTGGAAAGACAATATTCCATCTCTCTACCCTTTTCTTAGCAGTTCTTCGTGACTAGCAACATATGCCACGTTAATCTGTTGATACATCTCTACCTCTTTTCCTTTGCACTTCTTCGTGACTAGCAACATATTCAACAGTCTCTACCTCTTTTCCTTCTTGGCACTTCTTTGTGAGAGAGCCAAATTCAAATGAGAAAAAGACAAAAACAAGATCAGAGCCGAATTCAAGAGAAATGTGTAGAATAAATCGCTGAGGAAGATGTTTTACGAAGTCTGCATAAGCTCTTTGTGCTACGAGCCATAGTCTTCATTGATTCTTTCACTACAACGGGCGCGGATTGTGTGTGTGGGGGGGATAGGGGGCGAGGGATGGTTGAAGAATTGCTCTCATAAAGCCACTCAGGGATGTGTGAGGCTGGTCGCACTCGCCTTATTTATGTCGAAACTGAGCAATGTAGTACTGTAGTGTAGTGGTGTAGTGGCGGAGTAATGTAGTGGTGGACTAGTGTATTAGAGGAGTAGTGCAGTAGTGTAGTGTAGTGTAGTAGTGTAGTGAAGTGGAGTGGTGGAGCAGAGTAGCAGTGGAGCAGTGTAGTGGTGGGGTAATGGAGTAGTGTAGTGTAGTGGTGGAGTGTATTAGTGGAGTAGTGTAGTAGACGTGGTGAAGTGTAGGGGTGAAGTAATGTCGTGGTGTAGTGTAGTGGTGGAGTAGTGAAATAGTGTAGTGGTGTAGTGTAGTGAAGTAGTGAAATAGTGTAGTGGACTGTAGTGTAGGGTAGCTTATGGCCCTACCTTCCTAATGGACAAGAAAAATACTGGATGATGGTTGGATAAATAAATTGCGGCCCAATGTGGATCTATTTATTCCAAAAATTAACTCAGACCTTAAACGTATTCGCTCCAGATAGAATTTTAATACTGTATGTGTGTATATGATCTACTGTGGCGATAAATTTGCCCTGTCTCTTAAACACACATCATTCAAGAGCGTAATGAAGTAAAACACTGATGTGATGGTTGTATAATGAAGAAAAAAAGAAAAAAATACAAAAAGAAATAAAAGAAAGAAAATATGTTGTTTTAAGTGTTAGATTGTCAACATTTGCTTCAGAATCCTTTAATATAGCGTGTTTTGAGCATTTAAATTATGCGACCTTGGCATTGTTCCGAACTATAATCAATAAAATGAATAATAATAACACTGGCCTCTGTAAGTACTCTATTTTCCACATTACCAGGAAGAGAGAGAGAGAGAGAGAGAGAGAGAGAGAGAGAGAGAGAGAGAGAGAGAGAGAGAGAGAGAATGGGTACGGTACATTCGCTCCCGGATATGCAGGAGGAGAGGGGGACTGAGAGAGGAAGTGGCGTGTAGTGTGCGGAAGTGAGAAAGTGGGCGAGGCACGAACAGCTAAGGAATGTGACCAAGATGATGCGTTTGTCCCGGGAAGGAAGACGGGAGATACTATGGGATTATTATGCTCTTTTTCCTCTAACTTGATGTAAAAGTGTCATCTCTCCAGCTTGGGAACTGAACTGTCAGAGATATGTTGATAGTCACGAAGAAGTGCTGTGGAAAGGATGTATGTAAATATATAGGTACTTGAAAAACTCCAGTCCAAGTTAAGATGAAAGAATAACCTCGAACCCGGTGACATTCATAGAAATCAGTGGATGTTACTCCGTGGATATTAAGTAATGAACCCATGGACCAAGCGTGATGGACCCAGCCTTGCCTCCCGTACCGACATAATCGACATTGGAACCTGGCCAGGAATGTTAGAGGAAGAGGTCGAGTGAATGGTATAAGAATGATGGATGATGGTTGAAACTTCCGACAAAATTCCTTGTAAATCTTAATAGGAACTCTAGTACTAACTTTATTTCTGGGTACTGTTATTATTTTTCTCTGAATATTAAAAAAAACAAAACAAAAAAAGCCAGTCGATAATGTAAGAAACTTAATGTCTGACTTTATTGGCCACATGCAAGTTTGTAAACTCAAACGTTAAAGCCTTTCAGTTTATTTCTAATAACTGTAATCGTTCCAAAATGTCCGTCAAAAATTTGGGGCCTTTTACAGTCCATTCCCCGTCGTAACTTGGGTGGGTTTACACGAAAAACTAGACAAAGAAAAATCTTCCTACAGGAAACAATTATACTTTGCAGTAATATACATCTCGCAACTAAGATTTATTTATGAAGTATGAAAAGGACAAAGAGGAAGATTCGACAGCTTCCTAAGAACAAGACAAAGAACGTTCGACAGCCTCATAAGAACAGGACGAAGAGGAAGATGCGACAGCCCCCTTGTTCCTACTGCAAATCAAACCTTGAGTGTACGACAGGGAATTGATCGTATATTTGTGTATCCCGGTCCAGTACGAAGGGAGAGACGCTTCAAAATTTCCCGCGCAATTTTCCCGCGCTAGGAATACAGCAAACCGCAGCCCCATCGTTCTTGCTAGGAGGTAAGTGCAGAAAATTGTTAAGAGGCAGCCACTGCTTTCACTGTTTGTCGACTATCTGAGGTCCTGGCTACTTGTTATATCATTACCACCATTTTTATATTTATCTGAGTTGAATTAAGTCATGGCTATCACCCTATTGCTTCGCTGTGCCTTTGATCCTGACCTTTCTATCTGCATCTTCCTTCCTCCTCTTTTCTCACTTCATAACCACTCCCTTGAATTCCTTTTCCTGTACTACCACTAACATTTTCTCGCCACCCGCTCCCTCCTTCAAACTTATACCGTTAACTAAGGCTCAGTGAATCTTATGCAACAACGACTTAAAATTCAAGAACCGTCTGGTGAAAGCAAACCTACTATGGCTAGTTTGCTTTCATGTCAGGGAACTGGGCCACTCTCACAGTTTGAATGCTAAGCCGTGGTTGATTTTCGATGACCTTTAGTTATATTATATAGTAGAAACGAGTCTCCTTGGTTGCAAAATTTATCATTCAGTCTGAATACATCTGACCAGCTAAACTAGAAGGGGTTAGGGATCTTTGCCAGGTGCGAGGGGATGGCTGTTGCCCTTTCATACCCCATCATCAGCTCCTCCTCGATTTGCTGGACGTGGTTGTTTTTATCGATTAACAAGGCTCACTTCTGTACAGTTATTTCCAACTTAATAACCTTATATTTTGAACATGTAACTCTCCATTTACCTACTAGGCCCATTTATTATATATACCTATCTGTCTGTTTATAACCAGACAACTTAATCCTGGAAGGGGTGGCCACAGAAGAATTACAGTACCTCCATGTTACCCAGTCCTGTATCATCTGACTGCCCTCTCATCTCACACCCAATCCCCACACTCATATTCACCTCCACCTCATCTCTCCCTCTCATTAATTACATGCAAGAGAATATTAAGGTGCAAAATACATGTAAAATAAATTCTCAGGGAAGAGGTTTTTGAGGGCCTTCTTGTTCTCGTGGCCTTATTCTCATCAGGACGTCAGCAGGCTAGAAGCTGCCCTAGTCCTGCCATTCCCCATCCTCCTTTTAGGGAATATGGAGGGAGTTGATGGGTGTTGGCATAAGTAGGCAATAACTCTCAATCCAGGCCACATTTAACTGGGTCCCCATCCACATCAGAGTAGCCCAGCTTCATGGATGTACGAACTGAGCAGCAAACTGTTACACAAGTACTGGTCCCTGTGATATTTAAGGACGCTAGTTAATATTTAAGCATTTTTCACTTTATTTGTTCACACATTATCACAAACTTATTTTGATAAAAGAAAGAGTATTTTTTATGTTTGTAACCATTCAATTATGAGCCAAAATTAAGAACAGTATCTTGTCTAACTTCTGATGACAGCCCAGTATTTCATTGCATCTATTCCTTCTTAACCTGTTCCTCTCATCCATCCACTTGACCAGTCCAAACCATCTCAGTCTCCTTCTTACCTTCCTATTGATGCATTCCTGCCCTAATTGTCCTCTCAGGTCATCTAAGCATATCCCGCCATTTAGCTATACCCCACACATCCATCAGACCTTAACAATATGCAGCTACTGTATATAGTATTTACCAGGAAGAAAAGTGCTGGAGAGAGATGCCTTCATGTGGTAGCACAGATATGACTGAGTGGTTCCTCTGCCTGGTTATACAAACATCTCTCAATTCCCTCCCTATCCCCAAGAGAAGGATGGTGGACTGCACACGAGTAACGTCAGCCTGCAGTCCACTGGGTTCATGTTTAATTGAGCCTGGGGTTGCAACTACTACTATTACTACCTTCAGGGATATAAAAACACAGTGGTAGGAAACTGTTCATTTAGGTACCAAACATCATTGGCAAATTGTATAAGGACGGCTGAAATAAGTGTTTACAATTTATATACACACCAGTCACCACTTGGCTCAATGGACGGATTAATATGCAGAAGAACAAGGCTTGAATTTTACGTCTATCATCTACTTTAGGATCATTAAGGCAGAAAATCTAAGTCTGCTGTGTTCCAGTCTTCCCCTGGAACTTGACCTGCATTAACTTGCAATGGACGGAAATGCTGAAGAGACAAACACATCCTATTCATTACAATAAACATGTTCTTTGTTTATTACTTCTATTAACACTAACCTATATACAGAGGCTACCTATCTGCAACTGCCATTTATCTTGGGCACCTGTACTGTAATTTGCTCAGTGATAAAAAGATTTTTGCAGTTTTATCTTTTCAATTGATATTTCAAATTTTATAATACAATGCTTACCAATTATTGGCTGGTGTAATACATACAGCTTTCACTTTATTATATATTAGGAAGCATTATGAACACATCAGTCAAATTTACGGTTATGGAAATACCAGTGAAAAAGTACTATGGACTGTAACTGAAGGAGATATTTTATATGGCATTTATTAACATCAAACTCCAAAGCTGTGAACATTATGGTGGTTCTCTTGACATATATGGGATTCTGCACCACTGACATTAATCACTGAAACATCTCATTTTATAACATCATGATTAAATGCAACAAAACTACTGATTATAACTGTATCAATAATAAATACACAGAACATTATAACACTGAAAGTGGTGGTGTGCCAGGGGAAGAGGGGCCATTACTGAGTAGGGACGGAAAATGCCTGATGGTCCTCTTGTTGAGGCCAACCCTTAGAGAATGTGGCACCAGGCAAGATGATAATACATAAAAGTAGGGATCAGTCCACGTATAGAACTGATACAACAACAAAGGAGGGTTGCAAGAGGCAGACCAAAAAAAACTTGAGATGAGGCCACAGAGTGTGGCCTCAGGGATAAGGGACTGAATAGGGAGGTTGCTAGAGATCAAGCAGCATGGAAAGCCACCATTAGGTGACCAAGGCTGACACATGTAAGCACGATGGAACCTTTTAAATGATATGATGCAAACAATACAAGGTTGTTACTAATGCCCTATTCTAATCTAAAGGACTGGTTTACAAAGGTACAGTACATAACCTGTATCAGCACAAGAGGCTACTGACAGAAAAATGGGTACAAGTAATCTGGCTGACAACTGGCCTATACATCACGGCATATTCAAACATCAAACTGTAAACATATGAGTGCTGTGGCTTGACTAGGGAACAAGAAGTATAAGATGGAAGTACCAACTACCCTAACACTGGAACTATTCAACTGTGGAAAACATGACGTCAAGAGCTACATCCCTATACAGTACTGTATTCAAACCTGGCCGTACAGCCTTGTATTATATGCTCATTTGCTTATACAATCTTAACATTTCTTCTTCCACAAAATTTAAACAAGGAAAGAATGAGAACAGGACTCAGGCCGTCGGATTTCCTGTACACACATTCACTGCAAAAATTGGTGAGCTTCATTACCCTGTGATGTACAATGATGTCCTTACTTTCCTTTAAGCCTGCGACAAAATGATTTAAGTTAGCTATGGGATAAGAAAAAATCTCCATTCACCTTTTTCAGTATAATGATATCTTACTATCTTGGTTTATTTTTGCTGTCTCCAACCAATTTAAGAGTTCAGTCTAGGGATGGCCTTATACTAATAGGGTTATGTATATATTTATTTGTATGGAAGAATTGTTATACTGTACTTATGTCTATACAGGCAGGTCCCATTATATGAAATGAGCGGATCTTGAATTTGGCTCTCTGGTGTATTGTTTTTGTTTTCCTGGAAGGAGAGGTTTGTGGGCTCCTGGCCTTTGGTTCCTTTTCCCTTGAATTAAAAAAAAAAAAGGAGAGAGAGGGAGAGAGAGAGAGAGAAAGAGAGAGATGGAGATGTTAATGCAGGACTGCTCGGATAGCAAACAATCGTATGAGTGAAAAATATGATAGCAAAGACTCGTATAATGGGGCACATAACCTATGGGAAAGATAGGATTAGGTTAAGTGACCCCCACGGGAACATCGGGTTTTTGAGCTCGTGTCACCAAATTTGGTTTCTAAATTGCCCATTCTCATATCGTCAGTTTCCTGTATAGTGGATGCTCGTATAATGGGACCCGCCTGTAACTGGTTCATTTTGACAGGTGGGTAAGAACTGGTGGAAGAGAAAAACTGAAAGAACTTAACCTCATTCCTCCTTTTCCCTCCCACTAATTCTTATCCACTGAGGCCTATTTTCTGCTCTGAAACCTGGTAGTGATGCAGCTCTTGACTTACTTTCTATGGTAACAGCCAATCCTTTACTCTACTATTTCCTTCAAAGTGTATGGGCCTGAGGTTTGCCTAATGTAGTCCAGTATACTTAAGGGGAGTTTCACCTACTACGAAGATCATGTACGGTAATTCTGGACTACGTGTTATCATCAGTGGCGATAAAACTACAGCACATGACACTAACACACAAAACTTAAATGAAATACCAGTTCACCCACATAACACAATTGAATGAGACACCTGTATGATCTATTTTCTGTTATTTAACTTTTAGACCTCAAAGATGACTTATTTCTTTACATTAGCCAACACTAGACAATGTTATTCACCCCTACAAAACCTTCCAAGGCCACAGAATTAAGTCTAGTATTCCACAGTAAGATGTAAAAGGTGTCTTACGTAAAATTAAAAAGACTGACTACCAGTTCTGTGATACAGCTTTAAGTTATAATAAAAACATACTGCTTCAAGTTACATACGTTATGTCTCCCATGAGAACTTCTTTTCTAATTAACAGTTATTCCATTTCAGTGTTTATAAGAGTTCCCTTAACTTTTTCCTTCTTCTAATGCATTCACTGTAGTCACTGTTTTTGCCTATGTTGCTGAGAATGAACTACAGAATGGTGAACTTAATCAAATATGACAGACTTATTGACACATTCAGATCAACAACTGTAAGGGGAGAAACTGATAATAAATTCAGCTTAGATTTGAGAAAAGTTGCTGTGCAGTAGAAAACAATGTACAGCCTATACCACGTCACACTGGTATATTTCACACATGTCCACACTGCCGCATCTCACACTGGTATATTTCACACATGTCCACACTGCCGCATCTCACACTGGTACAACTCATAAACACACCACAGTCACATCTCATGCTCCATTACTCCATAAATACAACAGCCACATGTCAGCCACATTGCCACATCTCACACACATCTCTGTCACGCTTCACACTGCAAAGCTACACCTCACACTGCCTTACTGTCTCCTATAACACAGAAACTTTCTGTAAGTATCCTCCACTTCTATATTTATAACTTTATTGTTCATTCCCTACACTTTTTTTATATTAGACACAAATGGACTTTCAATAACGGTCTTTGGAACAGGTACAGTAACAGACTAGATATATAGTATTGCTGAAATTCTGTTTGTGACACATTACCAGTACGACAAATTGACAAAGTGCAAAGATAAGCATGATGTAAGCTACAAAATGAAATCATAACTCTGAGGAATTGCATCAAGGAAATTTATTGTATTTCTGAAGAACAAACTGCAAATAACTTCCGTGCACCAATTGTCTGGAGTATTTCAAGAAGTCTTGTCAGAAATCTATGTCAAATACAGTGCACTACTGTGCATAAACCCTTACACTTTGGCTGCAGTCATTACATGTCTGGAATTCCCACCAAAAATCTGAAATTCCAACCTTTAATGAATGAATGGATGGATGCAACACCTGACATGGGTAGATATGGGTACAGATTTTTTTTCTATCAATTTCTCAGTGATTCTGTATTAACTGACTGAATCCAGGGAAGTCTTTTTACTTTTTATTTTATTGTTTCCATCTCCTCATGATTTTATTCAGCTTAGGATGGACTTTTATTATCTGGAGGCATTGGATAACACAGCTTTCATTAACATTTTCAACTTGTGACCTTTCCGAAGTTGAATGAAACAATCTGGCAGCAGCAAGAGTTACCTAAAAGGATCACCCAGACACGAGGGGTTGCAGTAATTTCACAGTGTGGAAGGAAGAGTCTGTCGCACTAGAGTTCATTCCTCTTAATGGGACTGTTCTCTCATGCATAAAGGGAGATCATGGCTGGGTCTTTGCCTAGTGTACAGATATAGTGTCCATATTGCCCTCATACATTTTTTTTTATGCCTAGAGCTAGTATGAGGTTTTTTTATGATCCTTCAACTGGATGTGGTCCATAAGGAGGGTCTACTTCTGAGGGGTGGCTGGGGTTTACTGTCTGCATAATTATGCTATGGGGTAGGTAAGTGGGCACTCTCACCTTAAGTGTCAGGAGTGAGCAACCTAGCCCTGGGCCTCTATGCTTCTTATGGGAAAATATTGAATTGGATGATAGTTGGAGGGATGGAAGGGAAAGCACCTGTGAACTGACCAAGGAAAATATAGGATGAGGTTGTATGAAGGGACCTCTGGATTAGGGTATCAGACTGGAATAATGTTGGATACTGTTTAGATTGGAAAGCATGCATAGTGAAAAATCAGACCCAAGTAAGCATAGACCACTGCCTTACACAACATAATGAATTCACAATGACCAGTTCCAAAACTCTGCCTATGGTCTCCAGTCTTTTAAATACGGTGTGTTCAAGCATCTCAAAATGAATGGATCCTGAATTCAACTTTCTGTTACTTTTTCTTATTTTTTCTTGAAGGAAACAATCTTGTAGGATTCTGGTCTTTAGTTCCTTTTCCTTGCATTATATAAAAATAATAATTAATAATATAAAAAAGTGACTTGTCAGGGGAGTGCTATAAAGGGAACTCAAGTGGAATTTAGTAAGTCCCAGCATGCAAGAGGAATGAAAGTAGAAACCCATACCACCTCAGCTCATGCGAAAGGCACAAGTAAGGATATTTTACTCATCCATCAGAGGTATTTGGTTACGATTTAGTTAGTCATTCAAATTCTTGGCAGGAAAATAGAAAAAACAATGGACTATTCCAAAACACTGATGTATTCATAATCCGTGTGCAGCTACCTAAATACAACTGTACAGTACGAGGTTCACCACAAACACTTCTCTAGGGCTGGTAATCTCGTATGTTAGGGAAGCTCCCTAACACCACTTCCTTACTGATTTATTTTTCAATATGACTGGCTAATAATGTTCTGTACATTATTTAAGCAGTGTATGGTGGCAATGGAATGATTTAAGTAACACAGAATAGGACGGCAAGGTGTAATGAGCAAAATCACTTAGGAAGAAGTGTTAGTAGCTTTCTTCCTCGACTAGACTACCAGCCTATGTTTTTGTACACATTTGGCTATTTTAGCACAAGACAGATGGACGGCTAAACAAAAACGACTTACATTTAGATATGGAAGCTTTGATGCATCTGAGGTTTTCCTGTTACGCAGTTTCAGCTGACCACACACAAACTATCTATCTCTATCTATAGCCAAATGCCTCAATCCCGTAAGGTGTGGCCACAAACAAATCACCACCATGTCACCCTGTCCCCTGCCATTTTGCTGCCCTCCCCCTAGCTCACATCCCCCTCTCTCATATACCTCACACACAAACACATTCATATGTGCAAGAAGTTTGTTACACAGGCCTGTATTCTCATCAGTTAAGGATGCTTCCCAACACCTTTTCCTTATCCGTTTATTTTTTTGCGTACAGCTCATTAATAATCCCTTGTGTGTTATTTTTGTCTTATTTGTTGGCGTTTAATAGATGAAAACAACATACAAGAGAGCAATAAGGCATAGTATAGAAAATAAATAGCTAAGGAATAGGTGTTGGGGAGTTTCCTTAACTGGGGAGAATAAAGATCACAGTCTTTATTATCAATGTAGGGTTTTATATTTAATCCTGTTTTACATTACACTGGATACTGAACAACTGGCCTGTCATGTAACTTTTGCTTTGTGCAGTTCAAACCCATTTTATATTTTGGTTTTGTGCAGTTCACGTCCTGAAATATGTGATATGTGTGGAGTCCTGACTATAGGTAAAAATTGATTACAACCATTTCTTCAAAATTCAAAATCAAGCATGAAACTGTGGATATATGAAGGGATATTTTAATTCCCACACTGTTTTATGTACTTCAGTTCTGTGCAGTTCAAATCCATGATCTGTAATTTAATAAGTGCAGAGTTCAGACTGTAGATAAATTTTGGGAACACCTTTTTCCTTTCATAAACTCAAAAATGAACATGAAACCGTGGATACTTGAAGGGATATTTTAATTCCCATGCTATACATCAGTTTTAGGCAGATCAAATTCATGTCCTAAAATATGTGTGGAGTTCAGACTATAGATAAAATTTTAAAGCCATTTCCTTTCATAAATTAAAAAACAAACATGAAACCGTGGATCTATGAAGAGATATTTTAACGGAAGGCTTTTTTTGGAACTGAACCTCCTATCTCAAATCTAGACTGGTTATAAATATGAGCCAGCACCAAGAAGCATATTTTAAACTTCATAAAAGGAAGTCTGCCTCAAAACTAGGACAAAATTTAAGACTTCTTATTTTAGGCAATATCTGAAAGCTTTAATATACGTAATGCTACTGGGTGCTAGGAAGGTCTCAGTATAGGAGAAGATGAGTGTTGTGGTGGTGTGTGGTGTTCAAGCGTGGTAGAGTGCTTTGGTAATGTGTGATGTGTATTGTGTGGTAGTGTGTGGTGTGGCAATGCATGGTATGGTAGTGTGTGATTTGGTAATGAGTGGTGTGGAAGTGTGTGGTGTGGCAATGTGTGGTGTGATAGTGTGTAGTGTGGTAATGCATGGTATGGTAGCGTGGTGTGGTAATGTGGTGTGGTCATGTGGCGTTGTCATGTGTGGTGTGGTAGTGTATGATGCAGCGTAATGTAACAGGCAGTGCTGCAATGTGCAAAGCAGTGATGTGAAGCGCTGCAGTGTTATGTGGAAAGTTGTTTGTTATGTGACAGTGTGAGATAGTTATGTATGATGTGACACTGATTTTGTAGGGTATTATGGGAGTGTGACATTTCTTCTTCTACACAGTTACCTTTCTAACAACCCATTATATTATGGCACTATCAGCAAGAGACGTATCAGTAATGCACTCAGTTGAAAGCCTGGAAAGTGAATACCATTTCATATACAACATTCATCACTCATTATCCCAACCCTAATATGCACTAAAGTAAAGCTAACAAGAAATGAAAGCTACCAATGAATCTGTCAAATATTGTAAAGTATTTAAAGTATCAGCTGAGCACTAAAACTTGTCACTGTCATGGCCAAAGGTTCGGCAAATTTCTTTTAAACCGACTGGCGGTGCAACCAGACCCAGTCCTTTGTACACTAAGATTAAAAATATTCTAAAATAATGACTAACTTATTACAGACGAAAGATAGATGTTTCAATATTCCTGTGACTAGAAGAGTTTAACACATCTAACAACATAAAAATACTTGCACATCTAGAGTACAGACAACAGTACCCCTAAAACCAAATACCTTTCCTAAGACAAAGTACAGCAAAGAGTTAAAAATGCCTGGAATATAAAGCACAGGAAAAACATATAGTCTTATTAACACCATTACATTATATTAACTCAGATTAGCTTACTTCAGGTTCACGCCATGAGCTCTACAATACATAGCAAGATTCCTATGCTTAAATCTGGAATGCACGATTTCTATGCCACATGAGTTCAAGGTGAATCTGAGTCTGAAATGAGCAATTGGAAAAACATGACCTGCTGGAACAATGTCTGAGTAGAGGTACGGTACAGTAATACACAATAACTACAGTTTTTTGGAATGTACAAGATGTGTTATGTTTCAGGATACAAAGGCATAATTTTCTAAGGCTTCACTAACTCTTCAGTAGATGCAGGACAGGGACTACTTTCATGTGATGGTACTGATACACAGGCGGGTCCCAATATAAGAGTGGGATATGATATTGGAGAATTGCAAGGATAGTGGAAATTTGTATTGCAGATTGCGGAGATGGGGAAAGACTGCAAAACTTGTATAAAGGAGTACATAACTTACGGGAAAAATAGGGTTAGGTTAATTGACACTGTTCACATCACTGTACTTTGGTCTAAATTGCCCATGCCTGTATAGCAGATGCTCGAATTAATGGGATATACCTAACTATCCCCTAAAGAAAGGATGGTGGACTGCAGGAGAAGGGTAACTCCAGCATGCAGTCCACGAGGTACACATCCAAATGAAATTGGAAACAGAGCAAGCCTTTAATGAACGCAATACATGAATACAGTATAACCTGTACTCATTTTGGACAGTTGGATGTATAATAGGATACCACAGCTTCAATTAATTCTTGGTACTGTCAGATGATTTTATTCAGAAGAAACCTCTAATAACTGTGAACTAAAATAGTACTTTTTCAAATTGGGATGTACTGTTTTTCAGCTGCAGTGAATCTGTATATTCTGTCTTGGAATACACTCTAAATTCTTCCGAATAACTACCTGTAAAATATGAAGGGGAGGGGGGGGACAAAGCCAATGTATCCTGATTCAAAACACAATATATAAAAGTTTGAGTTGTTTCTGTTTCTTATCCGCCCAACCTCCAGCTGTCAGGCACATCACCTCACCAAAACCATTCCAACCAAAAGCTAAAGCAATTCTGGAAGCTTTATCATGCACAAATGGTTTTAAAGCTTTGGGTAATTTGAACTCTTTAATTACTAGATGAAGGACTAGAAATGTCAAAGGGTTTATCCTATTTTTATAAAACTTATGGCTTATCATATCAAAAAGTGATATTTCCTCCTGGACTGAGTAAGTTTGTGCTAAGCATTTTATGTACACTAAACGCAACAGACATACAGAGTGGCCCATAATGCTCCACTTCCACTCCATCAGAAGCTATCTTGTGTGTTGTGGGGATGGCTTGGTTTTATCAGTATCAACCCAGCAACATATATTCATTTCCTATACTCACTGCCATAACCATGATCATTTCCTACTCCTACTGCCATAACCATGATCATTTCCTACTCCTACAACCATGATCACTTCCTACTCCTACTGCTACAACCATGGTCATCTCCTATTCCCACCACCACAACCATAACCATACTAGCCAACTGAGCAACATTTATTCATTCCTACTCCCGCTGCCACAACCATGACCGCACCAGCACAATGAGCCATAAAATAACATGCAATGAGTTTCTCGTGGAGCATATTTTACGAACCACCTTGTATTATTCTCTGATCATTCTACGGGTAAACTTTGGCAGAACTTTAACAGCTGTGGACTTTATGCTGTATTCTCAATGACACAAGAAACTTCACACCACCTCTTCACTTATTTATTTTGCTTGTAAATCCCAAACACTTTCTAGCATGCTATTCATATCTGTTTAATATCAGCAAAGTTACTTCACACCACTTTTTCATTTATTTATTTTGCTTGTAAATTCCTAATATTTACTTCACACCATCTCTTCATTGATTTATTTTGCTTGTAAATCCTTAATATTTTCCGGCATGCTATTTATATTTGTTTAATATCAACAAACTTTGAATCATAATAAGATGCAACATACAAATTAATTTCCTGAATGAGAGATGATACAATATTTCCAACATCACCAAAAATAGAGCCAATAATCATCACACAGCTGTACTCACTCGACAGACAAAAGTGTAGTCATACAGTATACTGCAGTCAATATATTAGGCAACCCAATTCTTGTGTGTTGTGGGAAAAGCTCAGTCAGTATTACCAGAGTCTACCTTGCATTATTATCTACTTATAATAATCTTTTTCCTTCTTTATTGTGTCTGTTTTTGTACATACAGTAGAAGCTTGATATAATGGAATAAGAGAGCCAACCCCTGTTCAGTTATATCACACTTTCTGCTTTATCAAGTTTCCTTTAGAAAACCATAGATAGAATGGAATTTTCCAGTAAACTGTGATTTTTCCTATATTTTTTCCCCTTCCTCGTGACCTGAAGCCTACACACAGATGCTACACATAGTTGCAAGTACCTAAATTGTAAGTAAATTTCCACTTTAGACAAAGCGGCTTGTTTCCGTTAGTGACACCCCACGCCTTGTGATTGACCGCAAAAGTTCCAGTAAATTGTGAGTACCTAACGGAAGAAAACAGTTCTGCTTTTTCAAGCTTCCACTAAAGCCCACTTCCGTTAAACTGAGCTTCTACTGTACACTGATTTCGCAGCTGACTTATTTCCTGTAAGTAAACAAAATAACTGCATTTCTCACACCGGCAGACTGAGCTTTCATCATTTTCTACTTTCCTTAATCTATTTCCTGCTTTATAGTGTCTGGTTTTATACATACACTGATTTCACGGCTGACAAGAAATTTCCTATAAGTAACCAAAATATCCCCACTTTCCCACACTAGCAGACTGAGCTTTCCCAACAACACATGAGAACTGGGATACTGGGATGTATTGTAAAAGGACATCCTGTATACCTGTATTCTGTTTACAAACCAGTCAAGCTCAGTACAAAGATGTCTTGCTGATGCCTTATTATATTATTCCATTTATCGGGGATCTCTCACAGTGGAAGGTTTAGTAATATAATTAATCTGTTACTAATATGGACAAAAAATGCAAAACTTACAAAGAAAATATTAACATGTCACTTCCAATATAAACTGGTAAGGAAGAGGTGACAGGGAGCTTTTAAACCTTAAATAACATGACCCTTCTTGTGTTTGGAATGTATCTGTCACCCAATATATCATTAACCAAATTTGAATCTCTTACATAAACAAGATTCTCCACTGTCTCAGAGTAGTATATTTAACTGTCTCTTTTTCTTGTCATTGTGGCCCCAGCTTTATATGAATGTGAACCTGGTGGACTGCAGGTTAGTCACCAATGCCTTGTACACAGTTTATCATCTTCCTTTCAGAGGATAAGGACGGAGTTGAGGGACATATGTATAACCAGACAGTGGGGCTGCCTGGTTATATTCATGCCACCATGTGAAGGCATCCCTCTCCAACACTTACTTATCTTTTACTGTGAATGTGAGAGTTACATGTTATGCCAAGACGGAGGTGTGGCCATCAGGGGAGGGTGCTGAGGGGGGTTGGAGGGGGGCGGTCTTGTGGTACCGCTTCAGGAATGACTTCTTCTTGGATGGCTTTGTGCTGGCTGCCTCCAGTTCCAATTGGTCTGTGATGGAGAGAGAGAGGAATAATCATATCACATTTTTTTTAACAACAGAATACATTGATACTTTGGTCCTGGAAAAGGATGCTCTCACATGAAGGCACCAATATACAGTAACTGGGTTGCTTTTCTTGCCTGATTTAATAAATATCTCTCAACTCACTTCTTGTCCCCTAAAAGGAAGATTGTGGACTGCAGGGGAAGAGTATATTTAGCCTGAATTCCACAAAATTCATATATAAATGATTCTGGGGCTATAACAAGTATCCATCTATTTATCTATTGCCAGACACCTTAATCCCATAAAGGGTGACCACAAACAAATCGTCTCCATGTCACCCTGTCCCCTGCCCTTTTGCTGCCCTCCTCCCAGCTCACAACCCCCTCTCTCATATCTCTCCACTTATCCCTCCATCTCATCCTTGGTCTCCTCCTCCCTCTCTCTCTCTCCACCTCACTCACATAAAGTCTCCACGTTAGTCTCTCACTCTCCATCCTCTCCACATGGCCAAATAACAAGTATATTATTCTTATTTAGATATGCTTGACAACTGAATAGTCTACAAAAACATGCTCTCAGTATTTCTAATAAATACCTTGAAGCATTACACAAACAATGCCAACCAGAGCATTACTTCTGAGGAGGCTGGGAAGGGTGGTGACGGGGTGAGCTGGGGCTTCTATTTCACTATCCATCAGGATTAGTTCCTGACCATCCCCTTTTGCTGACCTTTGTCTGTGTATCACCTAAATGAAGAGTGGGTCAAAATGCTCTCCCAGACACAGTTCTCTAACTCTCTCCTATACACTAAATTACATGTACATGCACTTTGCATATCACACTTTGTACACTACTATGACACAGGGGTTGATGCCAGCAAGGGCATGTGGCCAGAAAGCTCTGCCCTGCTACATAATGGTGGATATGAGGGGATGTGAGGGGCAGGCTCTGTCAGTGCAACTTCAGGCTGGGATGGGGGTTGGATGTGAGTCACAGGGTACACAGCAATGCAGTTCTCGGGGTGTTGCTTCCGTCCAATAGCGAGGGGCCCAGCTTGGGAGCAGCAGCCCTGGAGGCTGGCCTATCACTTGGTGCATAATGGTAGGGCAGTCATGGTGCCATGGTGCACAGCCACTTCATACTGGCTGCTAGAGACTGAGCAGCATGGAGAGCCGCCATTAGCTGAACCATGTATGTCGAAGCCTTAAAGCAAAATGACAAAATGACAACGCAACACACATTCGAATGCACACATGCATACACACTCTCCCCCCTCCCACACCTTTCTGACAACTAACCTTTAACATATCCAGTGTGTGAGAAGGGAGATGTGTCTCTCTTGGACCATCCCCCAGACAGTGAGGTCAAGTCAAACAGCTCATCATCGGAATCTATCGGCACACACTCTCCTGTTCTACCCTCACGGCACAAGTCTAGGCAGGGCGTTGACAAACCTGTACGAAAAAACAAATGTACAGTATGAAGGTGTCTTTTACTCTGGACAATAATAGATGATTTTATGCTTGAGGTGGATGGAAGCTTAGGAGAACTACTGCCTTTATTGACTATGAAGGATCTTTGCTTTAATGCTGGGGGTACTACTGTATAGTCATTTTATCTTAACGTGGTCCAGGTTTTTTGTCCATTTGCAGCTTATTTCACAGCTCAGTGGCAGAATAAGACAATACTGTGGCACAACATCCTTTCCACGGCACTTTTCATAACTAGCATCATATTCTGACATTAATTTCTTGTACCAGCGCAATATTGAAGATGGAGAGATGGTCATTTTAGGTCAAGTTACAGTAAAACAAGTGTAGCTAAAATACGTATGAGAAGTGTTATGCTGAATGGCAGTGAGTTCTGGTTAGAGAAAGATGAGGACACAAGTAGCTTGGAATAAAAACAAATGAGACTTGAGATGGATCAGGAGGGGAGCACTGAATGAAGGAACTTAGTGTACTAAAAAGGAAATCTGGCTTAAGAGATATTAAAGAAGTGATGTGAACAAGCAGGTTAAAGTGGTTTAGACATACTGAAAGGAGGGAGTGGGTGACTGGTTGAAGAAGGTCACAAGAGATCCTGCAGGGAGAGCTTTAGTTAGGGGTTTGAACAAGTAAATGGCTCAAGACTGTGACACGTGGAGAGATGCCATCAAGTGAAATTACCTACACATGCAATACTCTTTTCATTTTAACGTGGCCCTGATTTTCATCCTTTTCCGTTTTTTTCATGCAGCTCAGTGCCAGAAAAAAGACAATGCTATGGCTCTAGATCCCTTCCACAGCACTTCTTCATGATCAGCACAATATTTTAGTGTTAATCTGCTGTTACAACTTGGCATTCAAGAGGGTGAGTGGGAAATTTTAGGCCAAGTTAGAGTAAAAAGGGTATAGCACAGTCAATAATTTTCTGTACCTGAACATGCTCTTCCCTATGCATAAGTAGACCTAGGGATGCTACCTTGGTTGTCTGGATAACACTCTCGGTTTTTCCTGTTTTTCTACATCTTACGTACCATTGGAAGTAGCATATCCACTGGGGTCCAAAATGCCACTATCACCATCCCTGGGTGGAGTAGAGTTTAGAGTGGTGGAGGATGGGTGGAGTGAGGCAGAGGGGGGTGAGGCAGGACGTGGCAAGACAGGGAGGGGTGAGGAAGGGCGGGGAGGGGCAGGAGGAGAGGAGGCAGGGGTGGGTGTGGCAGGTCGGTGGGATGGAGACTCTTGCACCATTATGACTTTGTGCGTTGGCGGTTGAGGTGGAGGGGTGACCGGCGTGGATTCCGGAGACACCTGCAACATGACAAAATATAATCAAAAACCACTCAACTGCATTCCATTACACAGGATCTAGAGTGGGATGCCTCCAAGTGGTGGGATCGATATGACTAGTTGGTGGGGCTGCCCAGGTATCCAGTATATATATGTCTTTCAATCCCCCACACTATCCCTTCACTGGAAGAGGGTGGATTGCAAAAGAGCAGCTTTGGCCTGCACATCACTGGGTTCACATTCAGACAGGCCCAGGGTAACAACAACAACCAAGATTTATTATTGTAGGAGGAACAACAGACATGGGAAGACTCAGGATTCTCCTGTCCTCATCATTCCTGGGCAAACAAATCAGAGTTATGGCTGGGAATCTAAAGCGTGTTTGTGAATCTGGCTTTTAACCTGCTGAGGTGGAACTGGTGAGGGGTGCCTTCATGTGGTGGCACTGATGTAGATGGGAAACACCACTGCCTGGCTATACAAACATCCTTCAACTCACTCCCTATCCCCTGACAGGAGGATGGTGGAATGCAGAAAGAGCAACTTTAGCCTGAAGTCCACCAGTTTAGGTCAAAAAGAGCCTGGGGTTACTACTACTACTACTACTGTACTACTACTGCCACCATCACCACCAATCACAACCATACTGCTACTACTACTACTACTAACCTGTTGTGATGAAGATGATGACGACTCCTGCAGTTCGGTCTGTGAGTTGAAGCCCAGCTCTCTCAGTTCCTGCTTCTCCTCTGGTGAGTACCGTGCCACCCGAACATTCTCCGTCACCGAGATACTAGCACGCTTTCCCTTTCCTGACACCTCATGAGACTGGGGTAGCGTGCCCTGGGGAGGGGGGGAAGGGTTGCAGTGACAGTTACATGACAGAACCTGGGATTACAGTCGGCACAATGGAAGTCTGGACCCTCTAATTCGCACCATATATTTGGTAGGGTCCAAGAAATATTGTAGGAAAATTCCTGTAGTCGGTGGATTTTTTTCTGGTAGCTTCTAGCAACTTTACAGGCTTACCACCACATGCTGTGAGATTATTAGCTCAGTGCCTGCCTGACTTTGGATGGGAGAGCACGTCAAATTTTCTTGTCCTGCCTGGCCCTTGTTAATTTCAAAGCTCTCGTTTTCACACCCTCTTCTGCCTTAGTGAATCATTGGAGATGGGTCTGAAGCCACTAACTGATGTAGGAAAAGCCCGAATTTTACCCATGAGAGAGGAAAATGTAAAAATTAAGGAGAGACTTCAGTGCAGCAGTACGGCTGGGGATCTTGAAGTCTTTCTGATGTCGATGCTGTATGGTTCTTTCAGACACATCTTTCAGCAATTCTGGGTACATATCTTTCAGCTGTCTAGCAGTCAAACGTGGGTCTTTTATCACAGCTTGCTTCAGTAACCTGTCTGTAGTTGGTGATGTTTTCCTTTTAGGTCCTAGCCTGTCTTTATGTTGGGGAATTGTGTTTTTTGGCTGATGGCGGGCAGCAGCGAGGAGTGCCATAACGGTAGATTTTCCTCGCCCAGTTCGAATACAAATACCCTTAATTTTTACATTTCCCTCCCTCATAGTTAAAATTCGGGCTTTTTCTACATCATTTAATGGCTTGGGACCCATCTCCAATGATTCACTAAGGCAGAGGAGATTGTGAAAACGAGAGCTTTGAAATTAACAAGTGCCAGGCAGGACAAGAAAATCTGATGTTCTCTCCCACCCAAAGTCAGGCAGGCACTGAGCTCATAATCTCACAGCATGTGGTGGTAAGCCTATAAAGTCGTTAGAAGCCACCAGAAAAAAATCCACCGACTATAGGAATTTTCCTACAATATTTCTTGGACCCTACCAAATATATGGTGCGAATTAGAGAGTCCAGACTTCCATTGCGCCGACTGTATATCATTAATCTTACTCTTGCCATTTCTTGATGTAATTCTCTTTAATCTTACTCTTGCCATTTCTTGATGTAATTCTCTTTAATCTTACTCTTGCCATTTCTTGATGTAATTCAGCTGAGGATAATAACTCTGAACTGGATGGGTTGGATACATCACTACTAAACCCCTTCAATGTGAGAAGCCATTTCAAAGTTTTATAAAATCATCCAGATGCAGCCAAAGAATAAACTCTTTTAAACACTATCTACTGGTATTTATCTATCTACAGTATTGCCAAATGTCTTAACTCTGGAATGGGAGGCCTCACACAAATTGCTTCCCTGTCACCATGTCCTCTGCCATATGACTGTCCTCTCTCCAACTCACATCCCCATCTCTCATATACCTCTCCAACCCATCCATACACCTCATCCTCGGTCTCCCTTCCTTCCCCAACCTCACTCTTAAACACACACATAAGAAATATAATGTACAGTATATCCCTTGACTCAC
Organism: Coenobita brevimanus; assembly: GCF_032717465.1. Taxonomy (NCBI): domain Eukaryota; kingdom Metazoa; phylum Arthropoda; class Malacostraca; order Decapoda; family Coenobitidae; genus Coenobita; species Coenobita brevimanus. The sequence goes on from NC_137009.1 coordinate 38,034,638, forward strand.
ATTAGGCACAGAACTAACAGAGGGTCGGCTTGGGGCACTCTCCACCACCACCTCTTCCTCCCCCTGCACCACATCATTCTCCCCCTCACTGCTCTCCTCCCCCGCCTCCTGTCTTCGTCTCATCTCTGCCTCTCGCCGCCTGGCCTCCTGCCTCTCCCGCTCTGCCCGTAGCCGCCTGATCCGCTCCCTCCGCTCTTCCATCTCCTTCTTTTGCTTTGCACGTTCCGTCTCCATGTCCTGTTCCACTCGGGTGTTTATTTCCTTGTAGTGGACCACTATTGTGTCTATCAGCCATCTGGGGGTAAGGGTGTGGTTTTAGACTTAGTGATATATTGGACTGGATTGCATTATGGGTTGTTCTTGATGAGTAATCAGTCTGCCTCACTGGGCAGACCCATCAACTGCAAGCAAGCAAATGCCCCTACAGGGCCTTCACATGCAGTGGACAAATGATCTCCCGAAGCAGACAATGCCTTGCCACAGTGAGACACGGAGAAAAGTGTAAAGGTTTGGTTCCTGGATGGACGCTGCATTTGCGTCCTTCCACCCAGTTAGCAGGGTACCACAGTAGGCTCCACATCATCCCATTATTTGGTTATATGGTTACCACCTAGTGTTGTAAATGGTTTCCTGGGTTACACAAAATCAGGAGTCCTGTCATTCAGCGTAGAGCCACTTTAAGTGGAAAGAAGAGTAATAAAAAGTGACAGCAGTGAAGGAAGAAATGGAAAGAGACGAGGGGAAAAAAAAAAAAGTGATAGAGGTGAAGGAAGAAGTAGGCAGTACTACGCTGTGAGTGGATGATGGGTGCCACCACCTACCACCAGTATTAGGGGTAATAAGCCACTGTAATCTTCAGGTATTTTTACTAAATGGAGGTAAAAATAACAGTAGTTGTCAATACAGTAAGTCCACAATATAGTAGTTGTAATAATGGCATCAATATAACTAGATGGATCAACTGCCTTCTTATGCAAACATCCCTCAACTACCTTACTTCCCTATTTTCTGAAGGGAGAATGGTTGACTGCAGAAGGGCAACTTAATCCTGCAGTCCACCGAGTTCACACTTCAGATGAGCCTGGGGCCACAACAACACTCACTCACCTGAATCCGTCCGCTATGGGTTTGTCTGGCTTGTTTGATGGTCGGGTGGTGTTGGCGGCACAGGTTTCAACGCGCGTGGGACACTTGTATCTGTTCACCACCTCCTCTATGCCCAGACCCTCAACAACGTCCACTTCATCCATCGCTCCTTCCACATCTTGCTTGTTTGCCAGTCTGACACACAAAAATAAACTAGTAAATAAATAAAAACATAAATGATATATAAATAAATAAATCTTCATCATAATCATCCAATCCTTTATTGTTCCATCAAAAGTGTTCAGGTATCATACAATGCTAAACTTTCAACGTGAGGGTAACCAGTCACTAGTGTACAAACACACACACACACACACAAAACTATCCTGATTAATGTTTTAGCCAAGAGCAAACGACTTAGCACTGTTCTTCATCTAGCTTACGAGGGTCAATTTATTCAGCTAACGGAAATGCAGTGCAAAGGGCTAAACCACGCCATGACTTACACAAGGATGGGTTTTCCGGCAATCTTCTTGTCTGAGAGCAGTTTGACAAGCACCTCCTTACATTCCTCCACCCGGCTGCTGTCACTGGAGTCCACCACAAATATCACGCCGTGTACCTGCCAACGCATCATTATTATCATCATTATCATCATCATTAGCAGCAGCATTATTGTTGTCACTATTGTCATCATCATCATTGTTGTCATTGTCATCATCATCATCATCGTTGTTGTTGTCACTGTTGTCATTGTCATCATCATCATCACCATTTTTTATGCCTACTCCCTCACAGGAGCTACTGGACAGAGGATGACCAAGAAAGAATCACCTCCAGACTACTTTATCCTCACATATCCCCTCCCCCCTCTCTCTCTTTCTCTCCCTTCCTCTTCCTTCTCTCTCCCCATTATACTGCTCTCTTCCACAGTACATAAGGGGGGGTATTTTCATGCAGTCTGGAGGCTTATTACCACCTCTTCTTCACTGGTTTATTTCTGATTCTCCTCCATTACTATATTCCAGTGTGCTATTCGTCTATCTATGTCAACATTTAAAGGATATATGCAAAAAATAGGATGTTACTGGGAAGGTTGGAAAATAAATCACTAAGGACGAGGTGCTAGGGAGACTCCTTACCCTACAAGAAAACAGGTCAAGGTATGCTTCTTTCAACATTACCCTCCATATCACTTTCCGAGACATTCTTTGGTACGCTTCCTATGTGTACGACTTAGCATGGGACAAAAAAGTAAAACGTATCACACCTATGAGATGTATTTGGTCCGTGGAACAAAAGAATATATCGTACTGAACCCCTGAGATGTATTTAGTCCATGGAACAAAAAATGTATTGTACCTCTGAGAAGTATTTTGTATGTGGAAAAAAAAAATATACATCATACCTCTGAGAAGCATTTAGTCCACACACACACACAAAAAAAAACTCGGGAAATAATTAGTCCATGGAACAAAAAATATATGGTACCTCTGAGAAGCATTTAGTCCACACACACACACACACACACACACACACACACACACACACACAAAAATACCTCTGAGAAGTATTTAGTCCACACGGGTCTGATCTTCTTGCCGCCCCCAAGGTCGTATATGGTCACCTCGCAGCCACGGTACTCCAGGCTCTCTGGTGCGAATCCCACTGTCGGAGCTACATCATCAACCGGCTCTGCAAGGGGGTGGGGGTTCAATTAAATCATCATTATTATCACCACCACCATCATCATCACCACCACCACCATCATCGTGATCATCACCACTATTGCTACCATCTTCATCACCATCATTATTATCATCACCACTACCCATATTATCATCATCACTATTACCACCACCACCTCCATCACCATCATCATGCATATCACCACCACCACCTCCATTATCATCATCATCATCACCACCACCACTTTCTTTATCATCACCATCACTATCACCACCATCATCATCATCATCATCACCACCATCACCATCATAAAGGCATCTGAAGTTAGCAGAGAGCACACTAAAATACCATCAACAAATTCACTAAGTTAAGACACATTTCTAACTCCACTAAATCCGGTTGATGTCCTTTTTTATATACTCTTCTTCCTACCAGACAAATTTAGTATACTTATGAAAGGCCTCTAGTATTGAAGACGTTTATGAAGTCTGTATCTATCTATCTATCTATAGCCTGACGCCCTAATCCCGCAAAGGGTGGCTGCAGACAAAACGCCTCCAAGTCGCTCTGTCACCCACCATTTGACTACCCTGTATCTAACCCCTCCAATTTAAAAGTTTATCCTCAGCTGAATATAACCAACAAGAGATAGCAAGCATAAAATGAAAAAGCCATTCCAGAGAAAATGAGTTTATTATGTGATCCTACGACTACCTAATCTATCCATTTATAGTGAGATGACTTAATCCTGCAGGGGTGGCCACAAACAAATCACCTCCATGTCACCCTCTCCACTACCATCAGGCTCCCCTCCCTCCAACTCACACTACTCTGAGTCACATACCTCTCCACCCTATCCCTCCACCTCATTCTTGGTCTCCCCCTACCCCTTCCTCTGCTCCATCTCACTCACATACACTCCTAGTCAGTCTCTCATTCTCCATTCTCATACCTCTCCACCCTGTCCCTCCACCTTATTCTTGGTTTCCTCTTCTTCCTTCCTCTCCTTGATCTCACCCACATACACTCCTAGTCAGTCTCTCATTCTCCATTCTCTCAACACAGCCATAGTGACTGACCTCCAATAATGCCCTTGGCTGCAGTGGTCTTGCCGGCATTGTCTAACCCCACCAGCAGCAGCGTCACTGGCCTGTCAACACACAAAACCATCAAAACAATGAAGATGTAAACTAAAATCAACAGTCTGTGATGTTTGGGGTTTTGTTGTGATGGTGAAGGAAGGGAATTTAAAGATAGATTTGTCTTAATTAAGGATGTACAATTAGCTGACTCAACCTGACTATTAATTCTAAAATATGACTTGTATTTAGGAACGTACTATCATATGACTCTAACTATGACACTGTGACAAAAAGGAAGTACTTCAGTCTACACTCTCATTAACTGTTTAGGAACATGGCCACTGTAAAATTGAACTGCCAGATTACTGCAGCATGGCAATGAAGGAACCCAATTTTCTTCCATCAAGTTTGTATTAATTTTTTCTTAAGCTATGATGTTCTTAATTAGGAATGTATTTTTGTCTATTATATTACTGAAGAACATATGCTACAACTTTGGTGTCGTACTACTGTTTGACTGTTATATTTTAGGGTGCATTGTTGTTTGATATAGACACTGTGAAGAACTTAAATTATTGGTGAACTGTCGTTTCTTTTATGACTGGAAGAGGGAAATATAAGCTTATTTTAAGACTACTGATATCTGATTTTAATTACGGTTTATACAATCATCTACATTAGCCATAATTTGCTTGTTTAAGGCTGCAATTTTGTTCAACTATAATTATACTTGGAAAGATAAGTTATACAGTACAATACATCTGTACACTTTGGGGCATATCACTGTTTTATCATTATTTAAGGGTTGCATTACTACTTCTCATTTTAGGGCTGTACATTACTATTACCACACAGGAAGGGAATAAAGGGAATAACTTAACTCAAAAAAAAAAAAAAAAAAAAAAAAAAAAAAAAAAAAAAAATCCACACTATTTGTTCGTTAATTTATTTTTTTTATTAAAAAAAAAAAAAAAAAAAAAAAAAAAAAAAAGCTTTATTCTACTATGATACTTGGAGCAAATACTATCAACATTTTCATTCAGTTCTCTCTAATTTCAAAGATAATCTGAAAATTACATGCCATGGGTGTTAGAATTTCTCAGTGTTTGTTTCATTAAAAAAAAAAAAGAATGAAATTTAACTTTACTTTCATATAATTAGTCCCAGAACTATCACATCACCTGAATTTTTGTGTGTAAATATACTGTACTTGTATATCATAAATGCTTTACAGTTGGGACAAACCTGGATGTTTTGATATATGTTCGTTTATGTAGAGAAGTTCTAGCTGATGGAAAATTCTGACGTAAAGAGCTTATTTTTTAATTCTTTCATGGATAAATTTAGATAAGCTGATACTGTATTATGTTTTGCTTTTCTCTTGGTGTGATTTTGGTCATTCTGATATAATTTGTTTCTTTTTTATTGGTGGTTGATTTTTGGCAGCTCCATTCCATATTTATCCTGCCCACAGTACAAACAACTGATATTCTGAACAGAGGTCATCATCATCATCATCATCGTAATCATCATCATCATCTTCACAGTCACTGCCATCCGAACCCTACTGTCCACTAGTAAAGAAAGTACCATGGTTAACTGTGAATTAGGAAAACAGTACAGAATATATAAAAAGTATGAAAGCATGATGTGCAATAAAGTAAGCAATAAAGCTGTCCAAATCTTGAAAGAGAAGCAAAAAGTGACTGAAAAACTATTTAAATACTGTTATATAACATTTTTATTATGTTACTCTTGCTGCTACCAAATGACTAAATTCTGACAACAGCATGTTTGTTCTAACCTGACAAAAATCCCTGACCCCCTTTCAGCTCAGGTAATGGGCTAGTGCAGTTAGATTGGCAGGGTGATTAGACTAATAACCAAGGAAGGTGGCAGGTGGTGGCAACCATCACCAACTTGTTTGATGTAATGCTGCCAACTTCTTCCTTCATCTCTATCATTCTTTTTCCATGCCAGTCCTCCTTCCTTCTTATTTCTCCCATCCCTCCTGTCTCTTTTTATTAATTTTCTTTCCATTTCAGGTGCCTCTACAATGAGTGACAAGGCTACTTGTTTCTTGTAACCCAAGAATTCATTTATAATGCTGAGTAGTAATCATATAACCAAATACATCAGATGAAGATATGCAAATGTAGCATCCATCGAGGAATCACCCTTCTCAGTCCCTATGCCCTTCTGTGGTGAGGTGCTGTCTGTCACAAGGCAAAATCCAGGGCAGTTGCTTGCCTGTAGTCAATGGGTATGCTTGGCCAGACAGTCTGTGCTCTACAACAACAACATCATTGTTAACATCATCATCCTGACCTCCTTTCCCATCCTAGGGCAGGGTGAGGAGTAGCAACATCCAGACAGCCTAAGTTTGCCCAGTTCAATAGGCCACGCCTCCATGCACTCGTCATTCAAGCCCATGGAATCCTGGCTCCATCGGGTAGGCCAAAAAAAATTTCATCATGTTCTGTAGCTTCACATATACCTATCTGATAGTCAAATTGAACGCTGTCATATTAAAATGGGGTGCCAAATCACTGATCATACACTTCTTCCCACAACATTCATCCAGCCAGCTCGGTCTCTTGTCAGTCCCTTAGCCTCACCAACTTCCAAACATCTCTTCCTCACACATTCATTCACCATATCTCTCCACCTCCTTCTTGGCCTACTTTGCCTCCTCCCTCCTTCAAATTCACTCAGATATACCTCTTTCATCATTCTACTGTCATCCATTCTCTCCGCATGACCATACCATCTCAGTACACTTTCTCCGTTTCTGGTGTCCACAGACTTCCTCGATCCACATCTTTCACAAGTCACATTATTTGAATCCTATCCACCCTCTGTACTCCACAGACATTCTTCAGCAGTCCCATCTCCACTGCTCTTCTTCCTGACTTTTCATTTTCATGCCACACCACAGTCACACTTCCGTATGTTAAAGTTGGTGCTAACACTCCTTCATGTAAGCCTCACGCAGCTGCAACACTCAAGCCTCTGTTTCTGATCAAGGCCTTCATAAAACTAGCTACTTTCCTTCCTTGTGTCACTCTCCTTTCCACTTCTTTTGCACATTTTCCTCTCTTTTCTATCACTGTACCCAAGTATTTGAACTCTCTCACCAATGCCAGTCTCTCTCCATTCACTATAACATCACACTGGGAGTCATTTTTTCTCTCAATAACCATCACTGTACTCTTTTCTACGGCACGATGCTCGCAGACATCAACAAAACTCTGCACTAGTCTACCAAGCTCTTGTCTGCTATTTGCAAGTAGTACTGCAACATCAGCATACAACAAATTTGAGATCTTCCATCCATCAATATTCATTACCAACGCCATCCCTCTCTCCATTACTCGTGTTTTTACTTCTTTCATCATCCCATCCATATATATATTGAACAACCATGGGAACATCACACAACCTTGTCACAACAACAAAAACTAATCAAGGAGACTCATTCTGACTTCATAAGTAAGGCTAATTTGATGCAACCATGACTTAATATTCAAGTTGAGGAAGGATATTTTGGACTGAGAGGGACCTGATGGGACTGGGTCACTCCCACAACTTGAATACTGTACTGATATCACAGCTGCATGAATTTGCTGAGCCTTAGTTTGTCATGGGGTACCTTGGATACCACACAAACAGACCTTTCAATCTGACTGCACTTGGCCATCAACCGAGCTGAGAGTGGTTTGGGATGTCTGTCAAATGAGAAGACGCTTTAGGAAAGATCCTCATTAGGGTAACGTCAAGTGATGGTACCGCATGAACATGTTGGAGCCTTTATGAAAAACAGAAATCTAGTCAAGTATATACCATTTGTGAAGTAATAAAACTGCACTGTGCTAATCTGCAGTGTTATGCTTAAAAAATTTTGTGAAATAATATGTACAGAACTAAACTGTACTGTACTAGTATACTGTATGTGTTATCTTCTGACAACCAAAAGAGATGGACACAGTATTGTAAAATTATTCCCATACTGTATTTAGAAAATCATAAAGTATCTACAGTAAAAAAGTGATAAATTACTATGTCACCTGACAGATGGACAGAATATTTTAAAAGCATCAGCATAATTATAAGACGAGAAAATGTTAATTAATACGGTACAAGCAATCGATTAAAAATGATGATGATATAGTAAATTAAGTGTATGATATTGTTTACACTGAAAATGGCAGGTAAATGTAAATATTGATGGCTGCATAACATGCATAATGTCAGGCGCTAGCTGCTAAGTCATGCATTCTCAATAGTAATAAAAGAACATGAATGGGAAAGGCATAAACCGGTATGTCACAAAATGTTGATATATTAGAAAATACAGGAAAAAATTCCTAAACTCTTGCTATCAGTAGCTAAATGTAAAAGCAGCCAAATGGTTAACATGCAGGGCAGAATACCATAAAATATTATAACAATATACAGTACTGATACATACGAATTTTGTACAACTAAATTACCATCTATTAGACTGATGTACTGAACATACATTACACAGCCAGATTTGTTTCTTATCAACTGGTACCACTGCAGCGACCATCTGTGTACAGTATCTCCAAATATTTGAGGGTAGAACTGCTGCCCTTATATGCTCAGGAGGCTGATTCACACATAAACTTATAATTATTTCCCTGTTGTAACTAAAACTTGCTTTTGCCAGGACAAGGAAAAAAGGTGTTGAACCTTACAATGTCTTATGTTCATCTACCAAAAACAAACTTTGCTCTGGAAAGGAAAAATTTAAGTTCTCTGTGACTCTCAGTTCTGAGCTACAGTAGCCTTGTCTTGTGCTCCTTCATCTCACAAAGAATAATACCTTGTAATTTATGTGGCTGGGTGTCACCATTACTGTTTAGAATTGTTGGGACGGGAATGCTGGAGAGGACTGTGGTAACCACCAAACATGTGACTGATAACAACCAGTTGTGTTGTGTCAGTGTGAGAATCACACACACGTGTCAACACCACTCACTGATCAGTGTCATCAACTTCATTCCAGACTAAAAAAATGATGCATTCTCGCATACTGCAAACACAATAATGAACTATTCTCTAAATACTGTACCTGGTACCAAACAAATATTACCTACTGGTATAGAATTATTAACTCTAAGGTATTTATAGACATACTGCAACTGATATATGCTAATGAATATTGTTTATTATACTTGTACAAGTACTGTTCTGTACTTCATTAAGTGATGCAAACATTCCTTTACCAGAGATTACTTATATCTTTCCATCTATCTACTGCCAGTGCCTTAAAGTAATCACCTCCACGTTGCCCTGTCCCCTGCCATTTTGCTGCCCGCCCCCCAACTTACAACCCCCTCTCTCTTATACCTCTCTACTCCAATCCTTCATCTCTCCTCCTTTTCCCCCCCTCCACCTCTCTCACATACACTTAAGCCACTTTGTTAAATACTGTAAGTAAGAGTGCAGGTACACTGCACAACACACAGTATTACACTCTCCCAGCAAGAACAGATGTACAAAACTCATACTATTAGTGCTGGTATTAATCAGTGACATATTTCCCAGTAATAAAGCTGTATAAAAGGAAAGCATAATAAAAAGAAGTTCTTAATAATGATGTAGAGTCACTGGTCTTGGTTAAGTTGGTCATGAGGCGGCAGATGTGGTGGAATGCGTCATCTCACGCCACTGTTCTATGAAGCATTTACTCTAGATATCAAGCACAATAGGTAACCAAACTAGAGCTAAGACTATGCTAAGCCTGATAAACCTATTGTTGGTTGGCTTTACCAGCAAACAGAGCTGACAAACACTGTAACCCCTTCAGTACAGCTTTGTCTGTTCTCTTTAACAGTGGCAAAAGACAAGTATTTTTTTCTTTACATTTAAGAGGGACCTACTGTACTAAAGGGGTTAGGGAATATCGTCACAAAATGTCCGTTTTAAGCATCTGTCCTATATGGGACAATATTTATAACCAAAGTTTAACTGAGCACATGCACTGAACTTGAGCAGGGCTGCCATGCACACTGGCTGGTCTGGCTTGCTGTGGTCGCGGCACAAGGCGATATAAGGCCACACCATCCCACACTTCAAAGGACTCGGGTCCAACGTGTCACAACAACACACATCACACAGGCTTCAGACTTCTTATAATGGTCAGTGACATACAATGACCTGTGCTCATTACTAATTAAAAACTAACAATACTATTAAAAGTATTACTCAGGCAATTCTAGCTGCCTTGTACTGTTAACATATCTTCCAAAATCACTGCAAAACTTTTCAAACGATATAAAAATAGAGACAGTAGTTATGGTACTAAGCAAAGGAAATTATCTTTTATTTTTTTTCTTATAGAAGATGAACAGAGGAAGAAAAAACAAACTAATTTTTAAAAAATAATCTTGGAAAATGGTTCCAATGATGAGACTGTGAATGCAGTACAGTAAATGTTAGCTACAGGTATCTGAAAGTTCTGAAGGCCCAGCACATGTGAGTGAGGTGTGGTGATACATTAGACCCAATTCCAGCAATGTGACACTACCCAAGGCCTGGCACCGTGACACTAACCCATGTTCATAGCCCATTTCTTCGTAGCTACTGCCAACACCAGCAGGAGGCAGGGCAGGCAGCCATGGTAGGTAGAAATACAGTCTGGTCTATAATGTTATACACAACACTCCTTTGTACACAAATATACAGGATATTCTAACATCAACATCGTTACTATCATAACCCCATTTCCTAGAAATGTATGGGGTGCGTAGGATCCACAAACAGGCAAATGGAAAGAATAAAAGTATGAGAGCTACTGTAGGAACAATGTCTAATGAAACTGGCCTTAAATTCATACACTCATTGCTCAGGGACTTAAAATTCTTAGTTCCACCCTACATGTGTACTGTATATCTTCACATTTAATACATTAAAAAATTTATCTTTTTAGTAGCTCTTGTACACTTAATGGCTCCCATCAAAATACAATACTGTACAGTACAGTATATAAATACGCTTACAATAATCTTCCTTTAAAACTGTACCTTTCATGTTACGGCAACCTAATGATGAGTAATTAACCATCACTATCATAACCTTTCTGTCAGTGAATTCTACCCTGAAAAATATCACCACAATTACAAAATACCTAATTCTGACCAACAATTCGTCAATTTACTCTGAAATTTTGCCTATTTTCTCACACATGTTCTAATGCACCAATATATGAGGCATGGTACCAGTACTGTACTGAAAAGTGTATTAGCTGTAAGGAGAAGAAATTAATTAAAGTGCTAAGAAAAAAACAGTAATAATAATGGAAGACAGTGCAATTCTAGGTAAATAAACATGACAGCCTTCCAGTAAGGTTGCCCTAATCCTTAATAAAAATAATTAAGTGGCAGACTGCTTTCTCTCGACACAGTTACGCAGTTGTTACTTATAGGTATGTTAGTTTGCTGTTCCATAACATACAATGACTGGCTGCTTAACTGTCACTGTCTTGTCAGGAATAAGAACAGTGGATCATAACCTTTACCACTGTCCATTCTTCCATACCGAGTGAGAGAGAGAAACATGTACCACATTACAGGTGGTGATCTGGAAAACTAAATCAAATTCCAAATGCTATTTTCCCAATGATGTGATTTACATTTCAGTTAAGAACACTTGCCAGCTCAAACATGAATTTCTGGGACAGGAAAAAAATGTCTACAATATAGACAGGTGACAGTTTTGTTACACTGTCTGTTTTGTGGTGGTTGGATCACAACACTGTGGCAGAGTTAGGATAGGTCTGGGAAATTACTGTTTTTCATTTTTTTTTTTCACATTTTCACTGCCAGACACCATGTATCCCAAACGGGGTGACCAAGGGCTTAGAGTTAATTGTTTTACAGTGAGGGGCACTAATCCTCCACCAACCCCACTTGACACGTAGGGATACTGTTTTTCATGCTCATACTAAAACAATTACAGTGCTAAATGCACCAAGCAGACCAAAATCAGTTGCTTATTCATAGAAAATATATCAAACAATAAAAAAATAACTATCAGGGTATACAATACCAAAGTAGATGTTAGCATCCATGAATAGGCGTATTCATAATACCGTATGAATAACTGAATAACACGGTCTCCTGCAAGCTAATGGAGACAGGCTGCATACGAAATTTGAAGTTAGCTGAAAATATAAGGCAGCGCCATCTTTCTCTACATATATCGTAAAGAGTGACAGTACTGAGGCCTCAAGAAAACTAATACAACAAACCAAAGTGCTTCGTAAAATGCAACAATCCCCCAAACCCCTACAAGCCCCACCACAACCTGTACCCTTCAGTATAAGGTCACCCGGCTGCCGCACGCCCCTGATACTCTCCCATCTCCACACATAAGTTACCGTTTTTCTTTTTTGAGGCCGAGGAGCAAGAGGCAGTTGCCCATTTTGGAGAGGAGGGATGTCATACAAAGCGGCCTCACATTTCGATCGTCTAGCGTCGGAATGTTTTGTTTACTACTCAAAATGTCAACATCGTAGTAGAATATATGACGATAATTCTGAAGGCTATGTATTAACAAATGTAATGTATTTCTTGATCTTAATAAATTAATGATATATAACCTACCAGATAATATTAAAAGTGTTTCATTACCAAACAAAATTACAATGCAATGGGCTACGTACCTAAAAATTATCTACATATTTTTTCTGAAATAAAATAAACTAAAACTCTTGTGTGTTTTAAGCATATTATATGCTTTTCTAGATCCTACATCCTTGCACAAAAGAAGCCCATTTAGCAATTAGCAAGCGTTGTTTCAAACTTTCGAAGTGCCTACTTTCTGACTTCTTTAGGAACTTGTTTACGTGCTAGCAAGGAATCTTATAATATTCGGCATTATAATTTTCATATAAAATCATTACTGCCTATTCTACAAACAGAAACAAGTATCATGAACTTCTGGAATCTGGCGGTTTCATGATAGTTTTCTGGAGTTGCGTCACGAGGTGGGAGTATTGTGTTTATATTTCAGCTTCCCGCGTTTTTAAGCTGACAAGTGTGCCGTTGATCCCCAATATGGTGTGACGAGAACCTCTGTGTTTTGGTGGGGAAATGAGAGAAGGTGATCAAGGAAACGTAACATGGGAGGAGGATACAATACGCAGGTAGGTTTGCTGTCACCATTTTGAACAGACCCAAGTCGCTGTGGATGGGTATATGGAATCTCCTTTTTCTTATGTATAGTCTAGAATGGCTTTTGTTATGAACCTGTACCTCGTTTATTATTAATCTGCGATAGAAGTGCTGCAAGGAAAACTTTGAATTGATGATAGAAAGTCGAAAGTTAGCGTACAAACACATTCGATGATTATGGGACGAAACTGCCATTTTACCGTCCTGTAAACAGCGTAATTATTTTAGTATTATGATCGTTGTTGATGTGGCCACGGGAATCAACGTGGGCATTATGAATTGTCCTTCATTTGCGGCGAATGTGTAGAAAATGTCGGGAATTTTGTGATCAGTATTTTCATTTTTCGCCAGTGTCAAAGATGGCGTCCATGTGGTTTGATTTTAAATGATTCTAGTATGGTATTATTTTACATTCGCACAGCTATGGAGTGTTGGGAATTTAGTATATGCATTTT